>NW_028279569.1:0-29735 GCF_059751315.1 Micrasema longulum | reverse complement strand
TTTTTTACCACGTATGATATTACCTCGAGTGACAAGTCCTCATGACTTATTATGTAGTGCCGTTCGTCATCCAGAACATATTTTATATATGTGAGAGACGACATTTCGATTCTTGTCTATGGTGGTCTAAATTAGCTTCCATTCTCCTTATATTGTCAACACTGGGATGACATCATCTATATGCTCTGTGATTGGTCGTTTGTTTTGTCACCGGCAGTTGGCATCATGCACAATTTTTTGTCAATTGACATAGAAATTCTTTCTATGTGGTCACGAATTATCTCGCGCTAAGTTTTTTGTGATACATTAAGTGCTAGAGATAACTCAATTGTTTATTTAAAAGCTTCCGTTGTTTAAAGAAAACTATATGATATAATTGACTAGGAGTGTTGCGTTTATTCACTGTTTTTTTCGTGTAATTTCGTATTAGTGACGCGCATTGTTTGTGGACGCCATCTTGTTTACCGGTTTTTATTTTTTAAAAACAACGTGCGTCGTTGCGCTTCAAATATTATTTACATATCTTTATCATCACATAACCCTCGCGCGCCGTAATGTCATCTGTGGAACCGCCGACTCCGGCGAAAACTACCAAAAAACACCGAAGTGAGAACACGGACTCAAGTACGAGCAAGCGTCGTTATGAGACCACGGATTCTGATTCGAGTTCGGATGGCTCGCGACGCGTAAAAAGTAGGAGACACAGGAAAAAGTCTCAAAATAAAATGCTCAAAAAGCTGACGCGCCAGTTAAGCGATCTCCAGAAGTTCGTTTTTAAGCGAGATGCCGGCGGCGTATCTGGCGCAGTTGACAGTGAATTTGAGGGTTTTGAAGACGAAGAGTCTCCCTTAGGCCCGGTGGAGACTCCAAATGTGTCAGGGCCTAGTGTCAGTGCCTGCAGCACATCCACGGCTCCGGTATTTCATGTACCGGACCCCGCAGTGGCACTTAAGGAACCACTAATGGGAGCACCGACCGATGCCATGTTAAAGACAGTGGAACGCCTACAGAATTTCGACACCCCCGGTTGGTGTAATGTCCGTTACGCCAAGGTGCTGAAGGAGTATGCTGCTGACCCGGGATTCAAAGAGCTGGAGGTAAACTGTGAGGTTATCACGCCTGCTTGTGTCCAACTCACAGGTATGGAGAGGGCTTTTGCTGCCATCTCCCACGTAGCGCTCCAACAACGGCAGGCCCTCCAGGAATCTATTCAAAATGTCTTGACCTGGAGCTGTCAGCCAGATACTGAACTTTCGCCAGAGGCCCTGGCAGAAAGATTTCAGGATGTTTTTGGGGGAAGCATTGCAAAGAACGATGACATACTCCAGATAGCTTGCGGGAAGCGGGCAGAAATAATTGAATTTAGACGGGACCGTATTCTAAGGACCTGTAGAACTCCAGGGGATAAGGCAACACTGGAAAAGATTCCTCCCACGGTGACTCATCTGTTCAATGAGGACAAACTTGTCACCCAGTTGCAGAGACTGGGTGGGGCAAGCAAAGTCTTTAGGGCTCAGTTTCCGCAGACCCCCAGGGTTAGGGAAACAGTGTCAAGGCCAAAGAGCGGAGCACAAACAGTCAAACAGACTCAATGTGCTCCTGCAGGAAATCTGGGTCCCACCCAATTTCCGTTTCAGTACCGGCGGGCAGACCCCGGTCACCATTCTGGCCTTTCCTCCTCTGCCAGCAGAGGACGGAAATTTCGGAGGCAGACGGGGCGTGGGCAGACCTCGCACCGTCGCCCCCAAAACAATTGACAACCAGCCCGGGCGATTTCAGGGAGGGCAATTGCAAGGTTCTTTAGAACAATGGCGTACCGCAAATGCCCCCGACTTCGCCCTAAAAATTCTCAATGGCTATCAGATACCATTTTGGATAAAACCACCGCTATCCCGGCCCACTCGGATAAGACTGCACAATTTTGCCACAAAATACACGGCGGAAATGGACATACAGATAAAGGAGTTGCTAGAAATGGGAGTATTAGAACTAGCACCCATGAATCGGGGTTTCCTGTCCCAGATGTTTCTAGTGCAGAAGAGCGTCGGGACTCATCGTCCCATCATCAATCTGAAAGCGCTAAACAATTTTGTGCGAGTGAAAAAGTTTTCCCTGATCTCCCACTTCAAAGTGCCCGAATTCTTGCAACCCGGAGACTACTTGACAAAAGTAGATCTGTCGAATGCGTATTTTCATATACCAGTTGCAAAGACCCATCGTCGTTTTCTACGTGTCGTGTACAGAGGTCAATGTCTGCAGATGACATGCTTGCCCCAGGGTTTGAGCAGTTCCCCTCAAATTTTTGCAGCAATAACCAATTGGATCGCAGAGGTCCTTCGAAGAAAGGGCATTCGAGTTATTGTTTATCTGGACGACTTTCTCCTAGCACATCAGAGCCGAGAAACTCTCCGGCTGCAGACTCTAGAAGCCTTGAAATTCTTACAATCCCTTGGTTGGACCATCAACAGAGAGAAATGTGTTCACCTACCGACACAAGGGATAGAATATCTGGGAGTTTCATGGAACACTGGTCTCAATCGGAAGATGCTAACCAAAAACAAGTGCCAGGCAATACGGAAGTCATTGCAGAATATTATAACAAGGAAAAAATGGTCCCTGAGAGAGGTACAGAGCATCCTAGGACAGCTGAACTTTGCAGCGTTTGTGGTTTCCAGGGGTCGCCTGCACTGCAGGCAGATGCAGCTTCAGTCACATGCCATGTCAAGGCTGCCACCCCGAAAGAAGGTACCTGTAAACCTTACTGTACTGGACGACCTAAACTGGTGGATGACCAATGTGAGTACCCATTCCCTTATTCATTTCCCGAAAGCATGCCACTTCATTGCGACAGACGCAGCAGACAGCGGATGGGGAGCGCAGGTAGACGACACTCCATTATCAGGTTGCTGGACACCGCAACAAACCAAATGGCACAGCAACCTCAAAGAAATGTTTGCTATTCTCCAGGCATTGAAGTATCAGAGAGCCAGTTTGAGCAATTCTACTTGTCTCATTCAATCGGACAACAGGACGGTACTGGCATATCTACGCAACGAAGGAGGTACGAAATCAGCGAACCTTCTTCAGTTGACATATCAGATTCTGGCACTAGTGGATGCTCTCAATATAAGGATGGAAGTGTATTATCTCCCGGGGCGATACAACGGACTCGCCGATCATCTTTCACGAGGGACCTTGTTACCCGAATGGCACCTTCTACCTTCAGCGACTGACCGAATATTCCGCTTGTGGGGCAGACCCATGGTAGACCTATTTGCGTCCGAGACAGCTCACGTGGTAAACAGTTATGTTTCCATAAACCCCACCGACACAACAGCCCTATTCCACAATGCTTTCAGCAGAATTTGGCGCTTCCCACTGGCATGGGTGTTTCCACCACCGTGCTTGATACCGAGAGTCCTGGAACATCTAAACAAGTGTGTCGGTATTTACCTATTGGTAATACCAAGGTGGCCCAAAGTGTTCTGGTTGCCAGATCTCCAGTCGAGAGCCCTAGCCCCAGCTTTGCGAATAACAAACCTAGCCGACAACCTAGTGGATATGTCAACAGGTCTTCACCCTCCTCAGATCCAAAAACTAGAGATGGAAGTATGGATGATTGGGGCTGGGGAGGAGCGATAAATGGGTGGTCAGAACGTGAAAAGGCCCTTCTCAATGCTGGGTGGCGATCGTCCACAGTAACTGCCTACAAATCAGCATGGAAACGGTGGGGCCAATGGTGTGTTAAACATAATGTTAATAGGATTGACCCGTCAGGTTCGCAGCTAGCAAGATTTTTAGCACACTTGAAACTTAAAGAAGGCTTGGCTCCTAGTACCATTGCTCTTCATAAGTCGGCCATTTCAACTTTAACTAACCCAGAGTGTGAATCGAGGCTTAGTAATCACACGGTAGTTAAACAAGTAATGAAGGGTATAGTCAATACTACTATAGGGAAAAAAGTATTACCTATCTGGGACCCGAGACAGGTTAGTAACTGGTTAAAAGAAAACCTTCCAGAAACAGTTACTCTGTTTGAGGCCTCTCGAAGATGCGCTGTCATACTTTTACTCGCATCTGGGAGAAGAGTGCACGACCTTACTCTGTTACGATGCACACCAGACAGCTTTGTGGACAATGGGGACCATGTTATTCTTTGGCCAGCTTTTGGATCTAAAACTGACTGTGCAACTCGCCAGCAGTCCGGGTGGAAACTTAATGCGTCCTCAGAACAAGGTACGGATCCGGTATATTGGCTTCGAGAAGTATGCGCTTTATCTAGAGTAAGAAGACAAGAATTAAATTCCATACCAGACTTATTTATCTCAACCACGGGCTTACCAAAACCTGCCACAAGAACAATAATTGGAGGATGGGTGAAAACAGTCCTAAGAAGTGCTGGCATTGATGAATCAGCAGGGAGTACAAGGTCAGCAGTAGCATCGCTCAGCTGGTTAGAAAATTGCCCAATTGAAAAAATCCTGGAAAGAGGAAATTGGAAGAGCGAGAACACATTCGCAAAACACTACAGAAGGGAAGTAATGGAAGGTGGCAGCTCCTCTACATTGCCATCCCTCACAAATCTGTTTGAACCTATACTCGACTAATTAACAACCTCTCACAATTGACATCAGTTTTGTCACCAAGGCGATAACAAACACTTCTCACATATATAAAATATGTTCTGGATGACGAACGGCACTACATAATACTAAAGTTTTACCTACCATTAAAACTCTTATTATGTTGCCTTCGTCATCCAGAACATATTTAATTACTGCTTGGTGAGATTAGAATTGACAAAAAATTGTGCATGATGCCAACTGCCGGTGACAAAACAAACGACCAATCACAGAGCATATAGATGATGTCATCCCAGTGTTGACAATATAAGGAGAATGGAAGCTAATTTAGACCACCATAGACAAGAATCGAAATGTCGTCTCTCACATATATAAAATATGTTCTGGATGACGAAGGCAACATAATAAGAGTTTTAATGGTAGGTAAAACTTTAGTATTACTGTTACGATATCTTCCAGGTCCTCGTCCAGACTTGTACGTCGGGCCTCCAGCTGCATTCGCTCTAAGCTGAAAATGGGATAATACATCGACAAATGAGGGACATCTTGGGGTGTCTCATCATCACACGGACAGCTGTCGATTTCTGAGAGCTCAAAACGGCGAAGATAGCTCATAAAACCACCGTGGCCGGTGAGTTCGTAGCCAACTCGCGCTTTCCTGAAAACAAAGGCACGAAAAATCGTCGGAAAAATATTTTAGCTACCTGTCCAGTCGTTTCACTTAAATAATAGTTTGATAAGAGACAATATAAGCACCTAAAAAAAAACCCGATAGTAACAAGCGATGCTTTATCACAGAGAGAGGAAAAAAAGTATAGCAAGTAGTAATTACAGCATCATCTCCACCGATGATCTCGATCCTCTCCGAGTTGTCGAGTTCCTCATCGTCCTGCTCCTCGACAGCTTCCATATCCCCGTCCGCATCATCGCCAGCGTCGTGGAACTTCATTTCCTCGTCGGCTTTCTCCGACTCTGCCCCTTCTGCAAGTTACACATCTTCAAATCAAAAATGTCAAAGGCAATGGAAGATTCCAACACGATGTAATTTTATTGAAGCATCGATCAATTGAGGATTGACAAGTCCTGTAGATGTCTAGACTTCTATATTTCCTTCTCTAAAATGTTCTCCATCTCTGTTGTAATATGTTAATATCAACAGCTCCCCAGGAGGTTGAATCCAGTTCTTGTCTACAAAAATTTGGAACAACTCAAAACATTGTTGATACAAGTGATGCATTTAAAAAAAATATACATTTTATTTATTTAGATATTATATTAAATATATTTTTTTATTACAGGACTCACCGAGCCAAGCTATATGGCTTGTCGGTGAAGATCCATTACATGAAAACATATGATCAAACTACATTATCGCAATTATAAGATTAAAAATAAGTACCGGAATACCAAAATCTAAAACGGAAGTGTCTACATAATTACTAGGCGTAAAGCCTTTAAAAAAAAAACATTATTTCTTTATATATCTATATCTACAATATTTAAGTTTGTCCAAACGTTTGTGGACAAAAGACTGGATTTCACCCCCCCAGGGCTGGTATTCCAAACGAAATTATAGCGCGGTATAGCGCGTTTTTACGTACTAAATACGCATTATAGCGCGCTGTAAACGCGTTCGGAATACCAGCCCAGGAGTCATTAAGATTAACAAATTACAACAGGGACGGAGAATACCTTAAATAAAGGAGTATGGAAGTCTAGGCATTTTCAGGGCTTATGATTGTCTACAAACGTTTGGACAAACTCAAATACTGTAATGAAACCAACTGGTCCAAATAGAAGTTTAAAAATTGGAAAATTATTTTCAGGCGTTGCCTAGTATGTGAAATAATTCAGTCAGATGAATCTCTTCACAGCAATGAAGGTTTCAGCTCTTTAAGTTCACTAAAATCAACAAATGGAAGAATTGAAGAAATATGGATGTTCAAACATGGACAAAATGGTGAATGTTACACGTAAAGTGGCCACTTAAACCAGCCAATGACAGGTCATAAGCCCTGTAAATGCCTAGACTTCCATATTCCCTTATTTAAGGTATTCTCCATCCCTGTTGTAATTTGTTAATATCTATATCTATTTCCATATCTGTCTATATCCATATCTTTATCCATATTCATACACATTCATACACACCCATATATATACATATATACACATAAACACATATATAAATATACATATATATTACTTTATACGTATCACTGTCATACGTATTATTGTATAACTTTTGATTCCATTTTCGACATGAATTATAAATTTTTATTTTTCTATTATTATTTTGTATATTGTTTTAATTGTTTTGCATATTGTTTTGATTATCTGTATATTGTTTTAATATGTAAATAAATATTTTTGATTTATATATCGAAGAGTCCCGACTTAACACGGAATTTTCTAACAAGTCGGGACATAAAAAACATATAATTGTGTCTATGTAAAATTGTGTATTTTGTGCATTAAATAAATAAAAAATAAATACATATCTACATAAATATATCCATGTACATATTATATATCTGTTTTATATATGAGCCGAGCATTGAAGGAAAAAATGGCCGCAACAGGAGGAGAGACACGACAAAGTAATTTTACAGCGTTAACGCCCGACCGCATGTTGCAAGGCCAGTCAGAACATACTTGGAAACAATCAAATAGGAAGTCCCGCCCCACCCGCTGTTCCCAGTACCACTTGTCCCGATCGATGACTCACGGCCTGGCTGAGCAGCACTTCCATTCTTATAAAGATGATAAAAAATGGCTCGACATGTGGATAACCTCAAAAGAAGAGTTATTCTTTCGAGACGGTATTCGTATGCTGCCAGAAAGATGGAAAAAATAGCCACAGGCGATGGATGATACTTTCAATGACATGTTTTTTAGTAATTTTAAAAAATTACATTATTTTTTTTTTTTTTTGCACCACAACAGGCCAGGAGTCCTAATTACAGTAGTGAATTACATCACAGAGCACCCAGGCTTGAGAAAAATCATATTTTAATTTTTTGTGTTCTCACCGGGAATCGAACCCGGAACCTTCCGTGCGTGAGTCAAGCGTCTTGACAACTACACCACGGAGGCCACCTTTCCTGATAAATAAAATATTTCTAATATGTCTCACCGGCGTCCCCTATGACAATGTGTCCGTGCTTGACCCGCGTACGCACAAACAGCTTGGGGCTGCCCTGGCCCAGTTCCGGCTCCAGCTCGTCCGCGAACACCAGCCCTTCAGCGCCCGAGGCCTGCGAGGAGGACAGAGCCACGTCGGAGACCAGCTGGCCTTCGGAGAACACCTCCTCTTTGATCTGCGGGCGGACAAGATCCGTGTATGAAAAGGTGACAGAGATGGAAACAATTTTTTTTGCAAGAGTTTTGATAAATCAAATAATAGTACTTTTACATTATGGACACCTCTGGCAACACCATAATCACCAACTTAACACGCCACCAGCCGCTACAAAACGGAAACGAGCTAAGCTAGACTTTCTCCGTTCAGCACTGGTACTTTAGTCCTTAAAATATGGCTTGATTAGAATGACAGTTGTCGGAAAAATTGACGACATAACTTTGTAGTAATGTCTAAGGAGTGATTTAAATTGACACATGAAAAAACCATTAGTATCCGGCTTGTTGATTTATTTGTTTAATACAATGCTTGACATATAAATCAACGTAATTATATAAAATAAGCTTTAAAACTAAACAAACTAAAATAAACCTAATTATTAACGACGTTCTTACAAGGTTACATCATTTTGCAAAAATGTTAGAGATGGGACAAATTGAACAATGTAAATCGATCGAATAAAAAAATAATTCATTTGATGTTGTTCACGAAAAATGGTGTAAATGTCTTATTTTTTTGTGAATAATTGTCTTAAACACACTATAATAGGCTTGTTTTTGCATTTTTATATCAATTTTCGGAAACAGAGTTTCATGTTTGCATGAAAAAACTGATAAAATCGATTTGATCGGTACATGATCAGTGATCAGTAATTTCTCATCACTAGTGACATTAATTTTTCAACTGTCATTTTAATCAAGCTATATTTTAAGGACTATAGACATCAAACACAAAGTCAAGATGTCATATTACCATATTCAATCATCTGTTATAATATATGTAGCTAAATAAGATATTAAAATTTATAATAAGCTCTATGTAATATTTGTAATAAGTGAATCTTTCATTTGAATACATGCAACCTATACAACAGACCTTTTGGTAAGTTGAATTTAATCTTTTAAATTTATTTCAACAGAAAGGGAAATTTTTTGAGAAGGGGATATGGAAGTCTAGGCATTTACAGGGCTTATGACCTGTCGTTGGCTGGTCTAAGTGGCCACTTTACACACTGTGTAACATTCACCATTCTGCCCATGTTTGAACATCCACATTTCCTCAAATCTTCCATCTGTTGACTTTTGTATATCTCCATATCCCCTCTCATATCACCTTCTCAAAAATTTTCCCTCTCTGTTGAAATAAATTTAAATATGAACAACTCCCTAGGGAGGAAATCCAGCCAGTCTGCAAGCATTTGGACATAATCAAACGTTGTTGAATTTAATCTGATCATCTTTATACGAGAAACATCACTTGGCATCATTTTAACAGAAGCGATATTACTGAAGAATGATTTTTTTTTATTTTCCATACATATATTCACATAGAATTTTAATTACAAAAATACATCTAAAAATTAAACTATATGTAACATAATTTGGAAAAAATGCACACAACGATTTCAGCGTCTGAGCGTGGGCTATTCCCTTTTTCATGATTTATAAGTTTATAGCATATTATTATTATTATGGATAACTTATATAGGGCCATTTTCGTAACAAAATACCTCAAGTGCGCTTTACACAGTGATTCTTTTAAATTTGTAATTTAATTAAAATAATTTATTTTGTTGTCACATGCTTACGGATTTATTAAAATGATTTAGAGAACAAGTGGGTTTTAAGTTTTTTCCGAAACATCCCTTCACTTTCACAGCCTCGCACCTCTGCTGGGAGAGCATTCCATGCCATAGGGCCTGCGACCGCAAATGCGCGTTCACTAAATTTAGTGCGCTGTTTGCGTAGAGGTATAATAACTTTTCCTTCTACGCTAATCCAAGACCTCAAACCTACTTTAAACGGTATCAGTGATTTAAAGTTTTGTATTTCCTAAGGTAGAAGATTGAAGGATCTCGGACAAACATGTAAGGAGTAAGGAGTGGCTCTGTGCAGACGGTTCTGCATCCTGGAACTGACGGTACACTATCGGATCTACTGCTAATCCGATTTAGATTATTGCCAAATAATTCCCTATTTAAGTAAACATATTTTAGGCACATAAGGGATGAAAATATAACTAAAAATGAGATTAGCGTGAACGGAGATATTCTGAATCAGGTAGAAGAAATTGTGTACCTGGGAAGTATGTTTACTAGGAACGGAAAGGCCAAGAAAGATATTGAAAGGAGGGTGAGTGCCGGGAACAGGGTAAACGGTGCACTAAAATCTACTTTGGCAAACAAATGTTTATCGCAGGAGGCTAAACTAGTAGTTCACCAAGGAGTTCTAGTTCCAACTCTAATGTATGGAAGCGAAGTATGGAATTGGAAAAATAATGATGAAAGTAGGTTGAATGCGGTCGAAATGCGATCCCTCAGGCGAATGTGTGGTAATACGATGTATGATAGGTGCACAAATGTCGAGATCCGTGAAGTGTGTAAGGCTGAGACATGCATTATCGACAGAGTCGAGAAAGGGGTCCTGCGTTGGTTTGGACATGTAGAGCAAATGGACAGCGAAAGAACGGCTAAAAGGATCTACGATGCAAATGTCGATGGATGCAGAAAACGAGAAAGACATGGCACGATCAAGTCCATCAAATACTTGAAGAAGGACATGTCAAACGTAGGAATAATCGGCGTGCGTGCATGAGAAGATGTATGAATGTAGAGGAAGCGAGGTCTGTGTGCCAAGATAGAGTGTTATGGCGTTCTATCCTCTCTGCCTACCCTTACGGGGAAACGGCGTGGCGGTTTGTTGTTGTTGTTGTTGAAATAAATAAAATTTTCTAAAATTAAGGAGTCTACTCTCTACGTATAGTGCATTACTGGGAAATAATCTATGTTTTTTGTAAATGATCTTAATAATACTTTTCTGTGCAATTACCGTTGAGCGACTATGCGCGTCCAAGACTCCTCCCCAACCTATTACACCATATGTGATTGAAGATTTAATTAAAGCGTAATATAACATTTTTAATTTTTCTTTGCTTAAAATATTTTTCAGTCTTTGGAAAACATAAGATAAATATCTGAGTTAGTACTATGAGGATTGTTAGGTAAACATCTAAAGTAGAGGTTGAAAGCTTAAGTTATAATTTTTTAAATCCCATGCAAGTCAAATGCAGGAACCTATGTAGAAACATGCGAGAATGCCCTGTCTTTCTTGAAAGTTCGTTTCGATACAGCAGCGTGTCAAAATAATTCTAACATATTCATTTGTTAGGGCCGGTTTTATAAACATCCGTTCGTTAACTTGATAACATTTTAACTAATATTTGGTATACCGGCCGATTATTGCGTTTTATAAACGTTCGTAGCGTTACGAGCCGTTAAATCTATGGTTAAATGGTTACTGGCCGATTTTGGCCAGTTGAATGCATTACGATCTGTTACCTTCAGCGCCGCTGCCGTATTTGACATGACGGTTGTTTTATCACATTGTTATTTGACCAAATATCCGCCCAATTAACACGCAGATAGTCATTATTTTGGGATTTAGTTGAATTACCAGTTTAATATGTTTTTTACTCTGCGTAGTGGTATAAAATCAACTTTAGTCTGATGGATAAATATATTCAGAAGTTATTTAAAAAAAAAAATTAAACATGGTTTATTGATATAAATGTATACTAAAATAACAGATAATAGTAAAAACTATCCATCGTACCTGCTCGCTTTTAATAATTTTAATTTTAATTCACAGTACTCTCAATTCAAAGTTCCTTTTTGTGTAAAACTTCGTTCAAAATTGTCGACTATTTGCATTTGATGTATTTTTTCATTCAATGCGAATGCGCACCATTCGCATTTGACAGAAAGAGCTTAGATAAAAAAAATTTCCATAGACAATTGACAGAAAAATTTCAATTTCTTTGAAAATGCTTACCGGCGACCGTCTGTTAATAAAAATGGTTTACAGAACACAAAACCGTCGGTTATCGTAATGAACGGCCAACGGTTCGTTACACTTACGGAAGTTTGATTAGATGTTTATAAAACCGGCCCTTAGTCAGTTCGGAGAAATACTTTGAGGTGACGCAAGTCGGTTTGAATATATATTTTTTTATAAATATAAGGCCCAATGTGCGACTGTGTAAGTAAAATAATAAAAACCTATCCTCAGGCCTTAATTGACCGCTTGTTTCTCTGTTAAAGACAAGATGGTTTCTGCAATAAAATAAAATTAGTCTTACATTGTTAATTATGACCTCTTGACCATCTTCCAGTACGAAGGTGCTCCCGAGCCCTTCCAGTTTAGTGGTCTCCACTTCTCCGTTAAGCCGAGGCTGGTTCACCACGATCGTATCACTCAAATGACCCTGAAGAGCGAAAGACAATAATTTATTTATCTATTGTTATTTTAGAGAAAGGAAAATGGAAAGAATTACCTGGCATCTACAGGGCTTATGACCTGTCATTGGCTGGTTTAAGTGGCCACTTTACACACTGTGTAACATTCACCATTCTTCCCATATTTGAACACCTATATACCTTCAATTATTCCATCTGTTTATGTTTGTGAAGTTAAAGAGCTGAAACCTTTTTTTATGCGGGTGAGATTCGTCTAATTGAATTATTTCACCTACTAGGCAACGCCTGAATTTTGTTTTTTTCAATTTGTATACTACTTCATGGACCAGGTGAATTTATCAACAATCAGGTCATAACGACGGTCATAAGCCCTGTAGATGCCTAGACTTCTATATTGTCTAAAATGTTCTCTTCATCTCTGTTGTAATATGTTAATATTAACATCTCCCCAGGGAGTTGAATCCAGTCCTTGTCTAAAAAAATTTAGACAAACTCAAAATGTCGAGTAAATATCTGATCTCCAGACAGCCTCCTGCTGTTCAATGCGCCTGCTGTTCCTAGCCGCACTCCCAGTTCTTTTTGAAAGCTGCTATTTTCCGTAACAAGTGTATAGTTTATGTTAGGCTTTTGTTCTTTTCATTGTGTGTTTTGTAATATAAATAATATAGATGTACATAAATTAACTATAAACATAAATACGTAGTGTTTAAAACTGTCTGAGTATTTTGTTAATTATCTCTGTTTATTAAGTTAGTCTTCTTTGTTTATTCTCAAATATAAAAACTTTTTTTTAAAAAGTATACTGTTAAGTGTCCTTGGCACGGGCACCCCAGTGAGGTCACATTATTTTTATTATTAATCTTTGTTTATAATGGAAAAAAAAATCATAAATAAATAAATATATTTTTTAAATTAAATTACAGAGATGGCTCCGTTTGACAGAGTCCGTTTGACAGAGTCAGGGGATTTTGGGCATCAAGGCATGAAGTGTCACACAGTGCATGGGGTTTTCCCAATATTGATTTTTAAACCCATGCGTGCGGAGAACCTATTCAGGCTATCTATAGTGGCCTGAAGACCCGCCAATTAGGTCATAATCCCTGTAAACGTGTAGATTTCAGGATACCCTGACAATTTCCCCACGGTTGAGACGTCCATCGACGTATATATTTGTTGAATACTAGCGAACCTGGGACTGCATGTGCGCGTAGAGCAGCGGCTTCCTCATGAAGCCGGCGCCGCAGTCGAGACACTCGTACGGCTTCTTGTCCGAGTGTATGAAGCGGTGAGCGTTGCGGTTATCGCGAGAGTTGAAGGCTTTGTCGCACACCTGCGGAGAAACATTATCTTTTTAACATTTGAAGAGTACACGGAATAAATGGGCTCGTTAACAAATAATTAATTTTGCAGGAGAAGGGTGAGATATTTATCTTATTAGAATAAACAGCTGCCTCCGTGGTGTAGCGGTCAAGACGCTTGACTCACACACGGAAGGTTCCGGGTTCGATTCCTGGTGAGAACACAAAAATTAAATGTGATTTTTCTCGAGCCTGGGTGTTCTGTGATGTAATTCACCACCGTAATTGGACCTCCTGGCCTGATGTGGTGCAAAAAAAACAAAAATCAAAACTATATTTGTGAGACACTCAGTTCACATTGAATAAAAATTGGTTTTTGACTAACGGAATTTTTGCATATCATCTGCTTAGAGGTAATAAAACTCATTATTTGCATAAATCATGTTTCTGAAATAATGAGATTCAAAAGTTTTTTCCCATTTTCTCAAATATTATACGTATTTTTTAATGATTAACATATTACAACAGAGATGAAGAACATTTAAGAGAAGGTAATATAGAAGTCTAGGCATCTACAGGGCTTATGACCTGTCAATGGCTGGTTTAAGTGGCCACTTTACACACTGTGTAACATTCACCATTCTGCCCATATTTGAACATCTATATTCCGTCAATTTTTAAATATTTTTTATAATGATTTAATTCTTTTTTAAATAGTGTGGTAAATATTTGTCTTTAGATCTTTGTTAATTTTTACCTTATTTTAGTTTTGTTTTTTACCTCTCAGGAAAAAAGTGACATTTATCAATTAATGATATTAATAATTGAATGGCCAATGGCCCACTAGATGACCCATCCCTGTAGCTTTCTCTTTCTATCGCGCTGATATTTGAGAGAAAGCGATATCCCCCCCACTTGTCCCCCACTAACCCCCCCACCCGCAAGATGGTGTTTAGTGGGCCATTGTCAGGAGGAAGCAATAGATACATTTTAAATCATTGACAAGGAAAATTCATTAAGTCATTTAGTGACTTTTTCCTTAAAATTTATATCGATTTCAATAACGAGTAAAAATCATAATTAATTTTACTTCTCACAAAAATTCGAAATAATGTAATTAATGATTTTTGTGTGATTTTATTTTATTGTACGGCCACTTTAGGCAGATAATAACTTTTACATTAAATGTAGATAGTAAATTTTGTACACTCAACTCATTTTTGTTCAATATTGCAAATAATGAGTTTTACCTCTAAGCAGACGATATAATCAAAGTAAAAAATTGACAAAAAAAGTTTAAATAAATTTGAGAATTCATTCCTCGAGTCTGTATTAAATTCCGCAGCGAGACTTTTTTCAGAAGTTCAGTGATATCACTTTACTACTTTGGAAATGAGGAAGTTCAGTGCTATGGGGAAATGGATATAAAAAGTATTTTCTTACGCGCGGAAAAAATAAAAGCATTAAATTGAAGTTTTTTGAAAATGTATGAAAAAATAATAAAAATGAACTACTTTGAATGTCGTCACTAATTCTTTCGAATAAACCAACGATAGATTTCCGGTTTGCGGGAAGCCAACTGATCGATCAGCGGAACAGATCGAAGAGAACTTGTGACGACACACGCGGAGTATTTTCAAAATTACATTTTTTTTAAAAATCGTAGCGCCGATAAAAGGATACGTGATGGTAGTAGTAGTGGCAGTTAAAACTTTAATCAGGTCTTCAGGTATGGATCCCACAATTTTTATACCATTTTATAAATAATTTCGGGTAGTGAAAAGAGCGCAAATTGTTATTTTTTTCGACTGCCCTCATGTACAGAAAAATATGCTCAGAGCATTATTACCTCACACTTGTAGGGTTTCTCTCCGCTATGTATCCGCAAGTGTTTCTTGAAGTGTTCTGGGTACACAAACGTGGCGTCGCACGTGGCACACTTGTATGGCCGCTCGCCCGTGTGGGACGCCTTGATGTGGTACTCTAGCAACCTGGAGACGTGACCAGTAAATATCAAAATTGAAATAATTGTACTCAAGGCTGTAGTCTGTTAAAACGAACGCAAAATTAGGAAATCATACGATTTTGCCATTTTAAAACTCATGTTTTTTTTAATCGCGCAATAATAAAAAAATAAAAAAACATAAATTAGATAAAAACAATATTTTTTAAAGGTATTTCTGTTAAAAAATATACTTAAAAGTTTTAGGTAACTAAAATATAATTACTTTTAGACCGGCAGATTACGCCATTTCAAGTCTAGACTAAACTTGGGTATCTGGGATCTATAATCTTATAAAGACGTATTGAACAAAAATTTGTTATAATTATTTGAAGATAATAAATTTAACATAAAAGTGGCCGCAGCCAAATTTTAATTTGTTTTTGAAAAAAAATACAAGCATTTTAAATCACATACATTTTTGTGACATTTTCCTTTATTTCTACTTAAAATTATGCCTTCGGTAATAATTAAATAAATTAATAAATTATATAAATAAATAATTAAACTTAACTCAACCTATCCTAACCTAACCTAACCTCACATAATAAAATAAAACAATAATTATCGTTGCATTAACATTAAAGAGGCTAAGCGACGTTCAACCCTTCCGTTAAATGCTCATTCAACGAACGGCCTAGTCATTCAGTCGAATGCCGGCATTTAATCGCTTGCTTCAAAAAGTAGCGTGGATGCTTGGACTAGAGAGAGGTAACTATTCTTATGCTGATATAGAGTCCATGTTAAATATTTCTAGTCTTCAAAAGCGTAGAACTAATATTGGCTCCATATATATGTTCAGCATACTAAATGGTATAATCGATGTTCCATCATTACTAGGACAAGTAAAATTCAATATTCAGACTCGTTGGCTGAGAAACAATGAAGTATTGTTCATCCATCAGCATAGAACAAACTATGGCCTTAATTCTCCAATGACCCGTATTTGTCGTATTGTTAACTCAAGACAAGATCTAGTCTTTTTGGTTTAAATAGGTGCGAAGGTTTTCACGGTCACTGTTATCAATATTATGTATCTTTTTTGGGTGATACCGTGTATGTTGGATTTGATCCGACGTTTCGGCTACCATTGCAGGAGCCATCTTCAGGGAAAACTGTGTGTTTTATAGAGAAATATATGTGTTTATGTACTAGTAATTTGTACCGTGTCGCAGTCGGCAGTAGGCACATTTCTATTTGTTTTTGTCATATGTAGTGCTGGGAACCATGTTGAATTTAATTTAAGCCCGTCGTCTTTGTTTATATTATTTGGATGTCTGTGTATTTCAATTGCCTCTTTTATTATTCGTGCACTATAATTACTAGGTTTATGTAGAATTTTTGGTTCAAGTTTGCAACGATTTAAACGAGCACTAAATAAATAGTCCAGATCTTGTCTCGATGGCCATTATGTTTGTCAATGTTTCTTTTCTTATTTTTTTAATGTGTTAAACTATTCTTTTATTCTAATATTTAAACCCTATAAATTGTATGCATGGACAATGTCCGTTAATAAATAAATAAGCAGCACAGCTGCTCAGTTGAGTGGGTGATTTAACAATTTTTTACTTTCTATATTATCACAGCAATACAAATATACAATACCTTCGCCGTTTGAATCTCTTGTCGCAGTTTCTGCACTTGTAGCGTTTGTCGTCAAAGTGGGTGGCCCTCTTGTGCGACTGCAGGTTGCTGCGCTGGGAGAATGTGGAGCCGCACAGGTCACACCTGTACGGTCGCTCACCTAAAATCAAATACCTCTGATTAGGAATTTCAGTGCTACGGGAGATTGCACATAAAAAAAAAATCTTAAGCGCTGTAAAAATTAGAGCATCAAATTATATGGCCAAGAATTGAATAAAAACAAACTCAGATACCAACATAATATTAAAATTCCTAAATTCCACACAAGTCGTGGTCAAAAGGGTCCAACAATTTTTTTTTAAGCAGGTCGACTACCGGTTAAACATTAACTTTTCTAATCATGCTGAAAGAATGCAATGCCATGGAATAAACTCTCTTAAAAATCGAAGAATAATGTTGGACCAGTTATTTTTATTCAAATTAATAAATAATAAAATTGATTCTCCAAAACTACTAGAAAGACTTCCATTCCATGTGCCATCTAGACCGACAAGAGAAAATCTTTTGTTTTACACTGAAAACGCGTCAACAAACTATATTAAACAATCTACATTACCTAGAATATGCGACCAATATAACAATATATTTACCGAGGCTGATATTTTTTGTGACAATGTATGTAAATTTAGGTCAAAAACTATAGAAATTTTGAGAGAAGCAGACATTTAACATTATTATTATATAAATATTGTTTCATTTCGTTTCTTTTACATTTATTATATTGAACATAATTTAAATTATTGTATTAAGTGTAAACAATTTTTTGGGTGTGTGCGTGAGTTTCTTACACTAATATACAAAGAAATTGGCAATATATGTGAACATACTGTTTGTTTACCTAATAAAATAAATAAATAAAATAGCTTTGTCTTCAAAGGTGTAAAAAATTATAATAATCTTCCCAATGAACTAAAAACTATTAAAAACAATACATCAATAAATAAATTTAAAGTTGGTCTAAAGAAATATTTTGAACACGTGTAAAAACAACATGAAATCTTAATTAGTATGAATGTATTATTGTTTTATGTTTTTGCTTTATATATCCAATGTTTTTATTTTTCTTTCTCGTGTACTCGTATTTAAAATTATATAAACTACTATAAATAAAAAACTAAAACAGTGTAAGTCACTCTCCAAGCACAAGAGTTAGTCTCTTTTTTTGGAGAGTTACAGTGATAATATTTACTAGATGTGTATAAGTAGATATGTTTAGAATTTTACAAAAACATGTACTCTTTATGAAATTTATTAATAAAAAAAATAAAAAAAACTATGTACTTTCAATGACGTCACTAGTTCTTGCGAATAAACCAGAGTGTCGTGATAGATTTCCGGTTTTCGGAAAGTCAATTCACCAATCTGCAGAACTCACCGAAGAGAATTTGTGACGTCACATGTGAAGTGATTTAAAAATTAAAAACTTAAAAATCATAGCACTGATCATCGTCATCGACATTCCCTTTCCGCACCTAATGGTGCATAGGGCGGTCGGAAGAATAAAAAAAGTAGTTAAAAACAAGGTTTTTTAAATTAATTTTATTATAATTAATAATCCACAAAGTTAGTGCTTTAAAAATAAATTTTATAACTTCGAAACAGTTAAAAACTTTTAAAATAAATTATTTAAACCTGTGTGAGTTCTCTCGTGGTCTCGAATCTCAGCCCTGCGCGCGAATGCTTTGTCGCACGTCCTACACACAAACGGCTTGTAGCCGGTATGCACGACGCCGTGTACCTCCAAATTGTGTTGGGTGCCGAACGCCTTACCTAGAATACAAACAGATTATTGCAAAGCGACACTACGCACGGATGCCGGGACATCAAATAATTAGGATCAAAATATTACAACAGTCTGCGGTCGGGTGTGTCAGATTACGTTCGGCTGTAATTCGATTGCTGTCCATTCAAATAATTAATTTATATATTGCAACGAGGAACTTCAGCCTTACAGGAAATTGGATACAATAAATGTTTTCTTGCGAGCGGTAAAAATTAAAGCATTAAATTGTAAAAAAATATAAAAATTATTTTAATAAAAAAGAACTACTTTGAACGACGTCACTGGTTCATACGAATGAACCAATGATAAGAAAGTTATGATCCAGTGTGCTTTCTGTGAATGGACTAATGGGCAGAACTGATCGCGAATAAGCGGAAGAGAATCTCTGATGTCACATGTGGAGTTATTTCAGAAACACAAGACTAAAAAATCATATCGCTGATAATACGATACACAAAAATTCAAAAAAAAAATTTTTGCTTAGTTTAATAGTGGCAGTCTATCCTCTCCCGAAGGGAAATGGGGTGACAGTAGTAGAAGCTATAAAATACTTTAAAATGAACCAATTTTGAATGTAAAAAATAATAGAATTATGGGTTATTCTTACCACAAATATTGCAGACAAAATCCTTGATCCCAAGATGTGTCTTTTCATGCTGAGTAAGATTCTGCATCGTGAAGAATGATTTTCCACACTGCGCACAAGTGTATGGCCGCGGTCGATCCTGAAGACAAAAAGCAAAGGAAAATTACGTCACGAGTTAAGGCTGTAGTCTGGTAAAACGAACGCAAAATTATAAATAAACGGTAAACGATAAGGGCAGGTCTGAAGGTCGTAAAAACGTAAATAAGATGCTGTTTTAAATTAAATATTACAACCAGAATTATCTTCTTTTTTTTTTAAAAAAAAGAATACAATTCAACAAAAAAAGGTTTCAACTAAAACATTTCAATAAATTATATTTTTTTTAAGTATTACCGAAGGCATAATTTTACGTAGAAATAAAGAAAAATGTCACAAAATTGTATGTGATTTAAAATGCTTGTATTTTTTTTCAAAATCAAAACATTAAAATTTGGCTTCAGCCACTTTCATGTTCAATTATTACAACAAATTTTAGTTCGATACTTAGTCTTTATTGAGATCCCAGATATGTTCAGTCTAAATTTGAAATGGCGTAATCTGCCAGTCTAAAAGTAATTATACTTTAGTTACATTAAAAAAAAAAAAAAAAATAATTCTTAAATTTCATAAAAAGTACATGTTTTTGTAAAATTCTAAACATATCTACTTTTACACATCTAGTAAATGTTATCACTGCAACTCTCCAAAATAAGAGACAAACTCTTGTGCTTGGAGAGTGACTTACACTGTTATAGTTGTTTATTTATAAGACTTTATATAATTTTAAATACGAGTACATGAAAAAGAAAAACATAGGATATATAAAGAAAAAACATAAAACAATAATACATTCATACTAATTAAAATTTAATGTTGTTTTTACACGAAACATACAACTTTTGTATATTTTTTAACAGAAATACATTAAAAAATATTGTTCTTATCTAATCAATGTTTTTTTTATTTTTTTATTATTGCACGATAAAAAAAGAACATTAGTTTTAAAATGGCATAATCATATGATTTTCTAATTTTGTGTTCGTTTTACTAGACAGCCTTAAATCTCAACAAGCATTAATCACTAAAGGCAGATAGAATCTATTGACAGTTAAGGCAGATTTTCATATTTTTTTAAGTATGACAGTTTGTTCTCCGTTAGCCTAGGGCTCTATTCCACTGTCTTCCGAATGGAACTCTATCCCATCCATGCGTCTGCGCACATGAAAATTTGCGCAGACAATACAAAAACAAAAGAATTTATTAACATATTACAACAGAGATGAAGAACATTTAAGAAAAGGTAATATAGAAGTCTAGGCATCTACAGGGCTTATGACCTGTCAATGGCTGGTTTAAGTGGCCACTTTACACACTGTGTAACATTCACCATTCTGCCTTTATTTAAACATCTATATTCCTTCAATTCTTTCATCTGTTGATGTTTGTGAAGTTAAAGAGCTGAAACCTTTATTTATGCAGGTGAGATTATTTTAATTGAATTATTTCACCTATATACTAGGCAACGCCTGAAAATGTTATTTTTTCAATTTCTATACTTCTTCATGGACCAGGTAATTTATCAACAATATTTAGAGTTTGTCCAAATTTTTGGAGACAAGGACTGGATTCAACTCCCTGGGGAGCTGTTTATATTAACATATTACAACAGATATGAAGAACATTCAAGAGAAGGCAATATGGAAGTCTAGGCATCTACAGGGCTTATGACCTGTCAATGGCTGGTATAAGTGGCCACTTTACACACTGTGCAACATTCACCATTCCGCCTATATTTGAACATCTATATTCCTTCAATTCTTTCATCTGTTGATGTTTGTGTTCTTTCCTTGTCTACAAAAATTGGCTGGCAGAATGGTGAATGTTACACAGTGTGTAAAGTGGCCACTTAAACCAGCCATTGACAGATCATAAGCCCTGTAGATGCCTAGACTTCTATATTACCTTTTCTTAAATGTTCTTCATCTCTGTTGTAATATGTTAATATAAACAGCTCCCCAGGGAGTTGAATCCAGTCCTTGTCTCCAAAAATTTGGACAAACTCTAAATATTGTTGAAAGAATTTATATTCTCTCAGACAGTCAGGCTGCTCTAAAAGCACTGAACTCTGTCGACATCAATTCGAAATTAACCTCAGAGTGCCAACGGGCGCTTAATTGAACGTAGTTATGCAGAAAACATCCGGCCATAGAAAACTGGAACTGAGATAATGGCATTTTTATGAAAAGAGTGAATGATCAAATCTGCACAGCAGTTGGAACTTTTTTGACTTTGACAAATGATTAACAAGGAATACAATGGTTTTTTTGTAATACAAACAAAAATCTAATAATGTATTTGAATTTTGTTCTCTGCAAATTGAGAAATGCCGTTTTTGTGATCGATACTATTTTTAGAAGGTGACTATTATAGTTTTTCGTATGAAAGCGGTCTGGCTATTTTTAGCATTGATCAGCACAGCAATTGATCTTGAGGCTAAACTAGCAGTTCACAACGGAGTTTTAGTGCCAACTCTAATGTATGTAAGTATGGAATTGGAAAAATGATGATGAAAGTAGGTTGAATGCTGTCGAAATGCGACCCCTCAGGCGAATGTGTGGTAAAACGATGTATGATAGGTGCACAAATGTCGAGATCCATGAAGTGTGTAAGGCTGAGACATGCATTATCGACAGAGTCGAGAAAGGGGTCCTGCGTTGGTTTGGACATGTAGAGCGAATGGACAGCAAAAGAACGGCTAAAAGGATCCACGATGCGAATGTTGATGGATGCGGAAAACGAGGAAGACCGAGAAAGACATGGCACAATCGAGTTTATCAAATACTTGAAGATGCACATGTCAAGAGCAGGAATAATCGGCGTGCGTGCATGAGAAGTCGATGAATGTAGGGGAAGCGAGATCTGTATGCAAAGATAGAGTGATGTGGCGTTCTATCCTCTCTGCCTACCTGGCGTAAACGGCGTGATGGTTTGTTGTTGCGTTATTTGAAAATATCTTGTTTTTACGACATTATAGCGCCGTTTGCAGAGTGATTTTTTAGCAGTCTTTTAAAGACCTTGTCGGGAATCGAACCCAGGACCTGGGCGAGGCAGGCAGAAGCGCTAACCCAGCACAAGGCGGACTAATTTCCACAAAAAGTTTTATGAGACTAACTAATATTGGAGTCGACGTTAATTTCACCGGTACATTACGGTTTTGCGAGATTTGAATTACGTACCATGTGTGTTTTAAGATGTGATTGATATGTATATTTGGAGGCAAAGGATTTGCCGCACACTTCGCAGTTGTACGGCCGGACCCCGATGTGAGTATTGTTGTGCTCTTCCAGAAGCTTCTTTGACCTGGAAATACAAAAGAGATTGACGAAATGTGGATGTTTAAACTTAGGCAGAATGGTGAATGTTGCAGCGTGTAGTGTCCACTTAAACCAGCCAATAACAGGTTATAAGTTTTTGAATACCTAGACTTCCATATTACCTTATCTAAAATATTCTTCATCTCTGTTGCACAATGTTTTTTATTTGAAATTTTTTGTAAAGGTTGTCTGAGTCTTTTGTTTAGTTTTGTCTGGTAGTTAGTTGTATAATTTCAGAACCCCGGTTTATTAGTCTTGACTGTTCTTGTCTCTTATTATTCTGATATTATATATAGTTTGATAATTTATATAGCGCCTTTTTTGTGAAAATCACCTCAAGGGCGCAGTACAATTAATAAATATCCCAGGTACATCTTGCAGCTACAGAGCGCATGGACGGTTGGGATTCTAGTTCCTCGTTTTCAATTAAGATCAATCAAAAATTATAACAGATAGAAGCTAGATTACAGGACGTTTTGCAGCTACAGAGCGCATAGACAGCTAGAAATTTAGCCCCCATTTATACATTTTAAAATTTGACAAATAAATTTAGTCAATTAAAAAATAATAATAAAATGAATAGCAAAAAGAAGTAAGATTACAACACGCCTTGCAGCTACTAAGCGCATAGACGATTGGAATTCTAGATCCCGTTTACAAGATTTAGGTATTTTAAAGTTGATATATGAAAGCTAGATAACCAATCATCGTGCAGCTACAAAGCGCGTGGACGAGAGGAATTCCAGCAAAGTTAAAACAATATCAATAAATTTATAAAAAATAGAGTATAGTAGTAAATTGGTCAAGTGTTCATGCCAAGAAGTAAGCAATAAAAAACTAAATAAATCAAACACTGTTTCAACTCCGTGTAACAAAGGCAGATAGATGTCTGAAGAGAAGCTTTTGTAGACAGTAGGTAGATATCGTCGCCATGTGGCCTGCTGGCTGGTAGATAGTTTCTGGAAACGCACGTGTGTAGTACTATTATGCCTTTCGTTCCAACGACTTGGTGTCCATTTTGGTCCGTATTATTTCGTTTTATGAGACGCAACATTCCTGTTCAAATTCACTTCTTTACATGAATATTACACAAACTGGTGTATGAGCGGTTTGATTTATCATTTTGTATATTATTAGAAGGCAGATATTTGAAATATGATGTATTTATCAATAAATGTCAGTTCACTTTTAGTAGCACTGTTGTAATTTATTAATTATGGGTGTAGTGTTCTAAATAGCGAAATTTAGGTACTTTCGCGTCAAAAACTGATGCATTCTTAAACGGTTTTAGAGGATTCATATAAAATTTTATGATTTTCAGGTTACAGACGCACTATTTTTGTAAGTTTCCATTGTTCACTATTTGTCACATATTTTGTTAAGAATAAAGTATAAAACAATGCCATTAAATAAATAGTCTTCTTTTTTCCACTGTTTGTTGAAACATGACTACACTACAACACACTAACGATTTATAAACATTAACGTCTTTATCATATTGTGTACATGTTTTCTACATTTTTTTCTTACATTTCAAGTTTTCTTCGTCTACAATTACATCCGTGGCTTAAGGATTCTTGTTTAAAGAGTTTAGTTATGTATATATATATATTTTTTGTTTATTAATAACAAATTAAAATACAATATTACAACTAAATACAATTTTTTACATTAATCAAATACATATATTTACATTAACGTTTCCCATTACGTAAAAGAAATAAACAATTCTTGGGTACATAATGGGGAGTGACGTCTTACAATAGTTTATTTTATTTTAATCAATAATATTTTAAGAATAACATAAATAAATTACAAAAAAAAATTAATGATGTTTTCAATCAGTGTTACATAAAGAAGAATTATAGATGTAATTTTTTACTTCTTTCTTAAATATATTGTATTCCTGACTGTACTTTTTATTATCTTTGTTCATTTCATTAAAGAAAAATATTCCTCTGTAAGTATAATGATGTTGTGCAGTAGTTGTTTTTAATTGTTTAGTTTGTTCAATTTAATATAAATTTAAATTTAAATAAAGGTTTCAGCTCTTTAACTTCACAAACATCAACAGATGAAAGAATTGAAGGAATATAGATGTTCAAATATAGGCAAAATGGTGAATGTTACACAGTGTGTAAAGTGGCCACTTAAACCAGCCAATGACAGGTCATAAGCCCTGTAGATGCCTGGACTTCTATATTACCTTCTCTTAAATGTTCTTCATCTCTGTTGTAATATGTTAATATAAACAGCTCCCCAGGGAGTTGAATCCAGTCCTTGTCTACAAAAATTTGGACAAACTCAAAATACTGTTGATTTTTTACATCTTTCGAAAAGTTTGTCTGAGAGTTATTAGTCTCGATTGTCCTTGTCTCGTTTTGGAATGCTGTGTGTGGTATTGTTCTGTTAGGTACACCGTGAGAGTTTTACCCGAACTTGCGACTGCATATGTGGCACGTGTGATGCTTGACGTACTGCATGTGGTTGACCTTCATGTGCGTGCGATACTGGCGGAGGGACTCGAACGTCTTGTCGCAGGACAGGCACTTGTGTTCGCAGGGCTCCTGTGTCATGTGCTCATCTAGGAAAATAAACAATTGCCATCGTTCACCAACTAATCATAAAACGTACGACGTAAAACTCATAAATTCCAAACTGACTTTTTTTCAAAGGAGAGTAAAAACGGTTCAGTTGTGAATATTAGCCAAGTTACTTTTTAAAAATGTATTATTATATATTTTTTGTTTTTATACAATATATATAAGAGGTAGACAGACAGGTATAATATTTTTTAATAATATAAGAAAGAGAAGAGAAAATGTTCTGTAAAAGATTAGGAGGTACTTTTTTATATTTTAGTAATTAAAAAAGAAAATAAAAAAATAAAAAAAACATAAAAATATTACTTATTATTAGTGTGCAAAAAAATATTTCATAGAAAAAAGAGTTAACATCTTTAGCTAGTTATGCCGTGTATTGCAGTATCACTGATGATATCGATGAATCAGGTTGTAGTCCTGTGGCTAGTGTCTCGGACTCACGGGTCAAAGGTCCATGGTTCGAATCCCACTCATCAATTAATAAATGCGTTTGTAGTGTCTAGAGTCGATTATTGTAATGGTATCTATGCAGGTCTACCAATGAACAAAATGACTCGCCTACAATCTGTATTGAATGCCGCAGCGAGACAAATGAGGAAATCATATGATTGATTAAAACTTAGATTAGTATATTTGTCTCTGGGAGAATCCATAATAAGATACGGGATCACCGCTTGGGGACATTCTTGTGCAAGAACATTAAATATGTACAAAATGTTCAAAATGCACTTGTCTCGCCTACAGGTTGTATTAAATGCCGCAGCGAGACTTATTTTCGGAATCTCTAAGTTCAGTCATATCACTCCACTACTTCGCGAACTACACTGGCTACGTTTTCCACAGAGGGTCGAATACAAACTCTGTTGGCTTATGTATAAGTCACTGCACAACTCTGCTCCGGAATATCTAAGGGAACTCTGCATTCCAGATGAACTAGCTGACAGGCGTCTAACGCTTAGATCAGCTACGTCTACGGCAAGAAGAAAAGTTATTATACCTCTACGCAAACAGCGCACTAAATTTAGTGAACGCGCATTTGCGGTCGCAGGCCCTATGGCATGGAATGCTCTCCCAGCAGAGGTGCGAGGCTGTGAAAGTGAAGTGATGTTTCGGAAAAAACTTAAAACCCACTTGTTCTCTAAATCGTTTGAATAAATCTGTAGCATGTGACAGCAAAAAGACAGCAAAAAAAATAGCAACGCGTGTAATTATAAGTTAGTTAAATTCCTGACGATGAGGTAGTAACCTCGAAACTGGTCGAAGTGTAATTAAAAAAAAAAATTAAGTGGTTTATACAAATTTATAAACAAATTATTTTAATTAAATTATAAATTTAAAAGAATCACTATGTAAAGCGCCCTTGAGGTATTTTGTTACGAAAATGGCGCTATATAAGTCATCCATAATAATAATCTACCCCAACTTGATTCCCATTTTCTAATAGTGAGTTATTCTCAACTCGTTGAAAATGGCCCTTAAAATGAAATATTTGGGTATATCATAAGAACGCAAATATTTATTTTTAAAATTAAATTATAATGTAGTTTACCCATGTGCTGCGTGAATTCTCCCCGCCTACGGAAGATCTCTCCACAAAGCTCACATATGTGGAGCCTCACGTTGTGTATGATGCGCAGGTGGTAACTCATCACCTTGCTCATCCCGAAGAAGCCCCCGTTGGGCTCAGAATCCGAATCACCTGAAAACGGTTATTATTACTTAGTATTAGGTAAGAAGATATATATCTAGGACACAATGTCAAACTCGGTAAAGATAAACACACAGCGAAGGTGCCAAAAAGAACAGGGCTAAGAGGGGCTGTTTTCGGCAAGAAAAAATTATGTTTTTGAAAATAAACAAGTCCCTGTATGCCTAAAAAGACAAGTCTGTGAATTGTGTATATTGCCAGTGACGACATACGGACTAGAAACCATGTCTGTAACACAGAAAAGTAGCCAGAAACTAAAATGCACGCAATGATCCATGGAAAGACAGATGCTCGGCGTATGTCTAAGAGACAGAATAATAAATTAAGTAATAAAGCACCTAACCGGAGTCGTGGATCATGCAGCAAAGTTAAAATGGCAGTGTGCAGGATATTCCGCGAGGCTAAATGATGGCTGGTGGACACCCAAAATAATAAAATGGAGACTGAGCAAACAAAAGAAGTGTTGGAAGGCCACAGACAAGATGGGTTGACGACATTGCCTCGATAGCCGGTAAAACACGGATGATGGAAGCGGGTGATAGGAAGGAATAGAGACGTTTGGAAGAGGCCAAGAGTGTCAGAATAGAGGACTCTCAGGAGTATAACAAAACAAATAGACAATTCTCCATCAGCGTTGAAATATTTATCTACCTTGGTTGGTTTCCTCCTGCGAATTCTCATCGGCAGGCGGCTCCCCGCCGTCTTCTGTCGTGCTGGTGGGTTTGCTTTTGGATGGAGAAGAGTCCTTCTTCACGTTTTCGCAAAGGACGCAGAGAAACATATTTCCCCCGAGAGATTTCACTATCTGGAATTAAAAATAACACGGTGCATATTTCACCTTGCTTGGTAAGGAAATACCGGATTCTTCAGACCATAAGATGCACTTTTTTACTCAGAAAATTCAACCAAAAATTGGGGTGTGTTTCATGATCTGATGCATCTTCCCAATTCTACCTCGATCCCAAGAAAAACTTCTTTTCCAGCAGGGTAGCTTCAGGCTGGAATAAATTGCCAAGTCTAATTGAACGTAGTTATGCAGAAAGCAGCCATTCCACAATTTTGAAAAACTTAGATATTAATGTTATCAAGCAGTAAGGTCAATTCTATGTTTTGCTTAAAACAGCCAGACCGCTTTTATACAAAAAACTGTATTAACCACCTTCTGAAAATGGTGTCGATAACAAAAACGGCATTTTTTAATTTGCAAAAAACCTCCAGAGCACTGGAAAAATCTTACGGTTCTTTAAAAATCATTGAAACCGGTCAAATACATAATTAGATTATTGTTTGTCATATAAAAAAACTGATGTTTTCATTGTTTATCATTTGTTAAAGTCAAAAACATTCCAACTGTTGTGTGGATTTGATTATTCAGTCTTTTCACAAAAGTGCTACTATCTCACTTTCACTTTTCTATGGCTGGCTGCTTTCTGCATAACTACGTTCAATTGTCCATTCCATTTCGGTCAACCAGTTAAAAAAAACATTTGGATGCTTTTTTGAAGGAAGAAGAACTCGGAAAAAGCAGTACACGAGATATAGGCGCATCAGCGAAGGCTGCCTGACTATAACGAATAATAATAATCTTCGAAAACATTTTTTTTTCTTCCTAAAAATTGATGTATAAATTTCGGGGCGCGTCTTATGGACCGATGCGTCTTACCGCCTGCAAAATCGGTAGTTCTGTGTGTGGTGTTTTCCACTCGATGTGGATCGAGGACTTTTCTTAGCTGCCAGTGTAAAAATCACATAACGTCCACAGAAACACCAAAATTACAATTTACAAAACAATTTTATGGGCTGTATTGGCATAGAGCCAAAATTAGCAGTTAACAATGGAGTCTTGGTGCCGATCAGGATGTATGGGAACGAAGTAAAGAAAAACAGGGTTGAAAGTAGGCCGAATGCTGTTGAAAGGCGATCTCTCAGACGAATGTGTGGTAAAACGGTATATGATAGGTGGGCAAATGTCGAGATCCTTACACTATGAAGGGCTGAGAAAAGCATTATTGACAAAATCAAGAAAGGGGCACTTAAACCAGTCCTGTAAATGCCTAGACTTCCATTATTCCCTTCTCAAAGATGTGTATAATTTATGAATATGATATTCAAAAAGTTGCATGGAGGGAGATCCTTAAGCCCACCATCCACCCACAGCTGTTATAGAGTCCTGGGGGACTCTCTGTCAGCTGCGCATAGAGGAAAGTTATTATAAATATTCCTAAGGAATACAAACTCTATGCAGATTGAGGAGGGGGAGGAGGACGTGTGGACAGAGGCCAACACGTCGTCCCCACACCTCAGGATCCCCTCAATGCCTCTGTTTTTTTTAATTAAAATAATATGTATTTACACAAACAATTCGCATAAATAAACGTATCCAAAAACAATTTCTTGAAACTATAGTAACACAACAAACATAACTTACACAATAAACATACGTAAAAACACGGATATTTACAATGAGAGAACGGCTTTGAATAAAGAAGGACTCCCTGA
>NW_028279566.1:0-63461 GCF_059751315.1 Micrasema longulum | reverse complement strand
AAGAATGCGGCCAGTCTATTTGATACAGAATGGCAAAATTAATGGATGACCAACACAAAGCGAAGATTTTGCATGGCGATACAAGTCATTCCAAATTAATATTATCGTTTTTCAATTAAGATAAACTTATATCACATTTGACACTTTCAGCGCATCGACATTAACACAACCATTCACATACATTACTCACAAACAGATAAGAAAAATAACAATTATCAACAAATTGGTATAACTAAACAAAAATAGTTTTTAACCGGTTTACTCGTGGAAATTGTTTTAATTCGACTGAGCGACAGTGTCGCAAGACTAAGAGCTTCCAAAGACAGAAGTGCACTGAGTGTCTGTCATTATCCATTAAGTTCAATCTTATTTTGAGTAGTTAAGTCCCATTTCCCGCTGGACATCAGGAAGTAGTGACGCGAGACGCTCATTACATTCGAATCCTACGATTATTGAAATAACTGAAGTATTCGGTTAATCATGCATGAGTCATACTTGTAACCATTTACTTTAGTTAATTGTCATGCCTAATTTAAATTTATTTCAACAGAAAACGGAAAACGTTTTTGAGAAAGGAATATGGAAGTCTAGGCATTTACAGGGCTTTTTACCAATATAGTCACTGACAAGGCAGTAGGTATTAAAAGTAATAAGTTTAAACAAATAAAATGCGTAGATACAATGAAATCTAAACATTATGTTTTACTTTAATTATTGAATTTTAATTTTATATGGCCATCATCATCTCCTCAACTCCACGAAAATCAACAACGGGAAGAACTGAAGAAAAACTATCAAACAAAAAGTAAAATGGTGAATGTTACACGTTACCTGATGTGTAAAGACTGTAAAGTAATCACTTAAACCAGGCAACGACAAGTCAAAAGCTTCAAAAAGGCCTAGAATCGTTTAAACTGGCTATCGATAAGTCACCAACCCCTTTAATAGGGCCTTTAAACTGTTTTAATAATTGTTTTTTAAAAAGCGAAAAATTACGATGGTAACGCTTTAAAAAAAATTCTTGCAAAAACAGATACATTTTCTTTAAAGGTTTAAAATATGTGTATTTTTAATTATCCGAAAACGACACGTTACGCACCCTGTAGATCAAATGGCACGTATGACGTTTTGGCGTTGAACTTGTATGCAGTGTTTGTTAGAAGCGCAGTCAGCGAGCATAACGTGTGACGTCAAAATGACGTGATGTCAACTGCGAACCGTTTTGTATGTGCTCATTTTTCAACCAGAAATCATTAGAATCGAAAAAATCCTTTCAAATATAATATATATGATATTTTTAACGTTATTCTTGACTTGTGAAAATACCCTATTGCTGAGACATCAATTTTTCTCTTCAAAGAGATTTTGAATAAGTACTTGTCGAAATGATCATTATTGTGTAAATCACCTCAAGTATAGTAAATAAATATCCCAGTACATCTTGCAGCTACAGAGCGCATAGACGATTATGATTCTAGTTCCTCGTTTACAATTATGATATATTTAAATTATAACATATATGAGATAGATTACAGCACGTCTGCAGTTACAAAGCGCATGGACGGTAAGAAATCTAGCCCCTATTTACATAAAGTTTGAATTTGACAATGAAGTTTAGTATTTAAATGGTATTAAAATAAACCAAAAACTTGTTTTTAAAAATAGGAGTTAGATTATGTTGAAAATATTTACATATTGAAGCTAGATTACCAATCGTCTTGCAGCTTCAAAGCGCATAGACGAGTGGAATTCTAGCAACTTAAAATCGCATCAATAACTTACAAAAAAAAAACTAGTAAGCAGAGTAGGTAATTTATCATGTGATTCTGCTAAAAAAATTAAAAACTATATATATAAAGCACAGTTTAAACATGGAACAAAACAAATAAAAATATCCGAAGACGTCTGTCAAGTTATTAACGTTACTGATTAAATCAGTTATTTTTATAACTAGTTATGGATTACGTCGTTACTAATAACTAGATATGCCCATCCGTATCGGAAGGAAGAATGCCCCCGTTACACAGTAGCATTGCTTTACCATATTTTTACTGAACGAATTATTGTTATCGCGAATAAAACTAGTAAATTGACGATAAAGTTAGAAACAGCAACTTACAAAAAAAGTATTTTTCATTTATTTATTATGTAGAAGCATAATATTAAAATCAAACGCTGACATGAGTCTACTAATTTTAATGATTTTTTTCAAAGAAAAAAAATGCATAGTTGTTTTACCTCATAAGGGCATTTCAAATAAATATAAAGATTGAGTACACCGAAGGTTCTTATGTTATACAGTTATGCAAGTCTAGGGACTTGTATAATAATTAAACGCATCATGCTGGGCGTGTACATATATTATAATTATTAGAAAAACCAATAATGTAAGGTAAGATGGTTACTAAATGATCGGAAATTTAGGTATTTATATTTGTGTTATAAATTCTTAATGGTTATTTTTTTATGAATATACACAGCACACGGAACGTAGTGCCTTTTACTATTTAAAAAAAAAATAGTGTGTAGAAATAGACACTTCAAAAAATATGCAGTACATAAACAAAAAAAAAAAAAGTTTACATGTACATATTATACACAGTGTTTTATACAATGATCACGCTAATATATTGAGTAAAAAATAAATGATCAAAGTGCATATAAAAATTAAAAAGTTAGAGAAATGATTTTAAAAAAGTAAAAAGGACAGATGATATCTTAAATCATAAGTACCTACAGAAAAAAAATGTACCAAGTTAAAGAGAAAAAACTGAAAAATATACAAAAACAAGAAAAAAAAGTCAATTTAAAGCACCATAAAATTCAAAATATATATTGTAAGTTAATAACTATAGCCTAACAAATAATGTAAGCTACCGTTCAACATCTTTGAAATAAAGTTAAAAATATCAGCAACGTCGGAATAGTTATTGCAGAGTACATGAAGTCGATTCCAAATAGCGTTATACGATTAATTGTTGCAACTAAACGGAGGTAGGTACTTGACGAGTCATTCGTCCTGGTACGTTTAAACTAATGAGTGCTAATCGTTTTGGGCAGTTCCATGTAAAGTTGACAATCTTAAATAAATTCAATAAATCTATACTTTTTCTTCTCTCAGTTAGTTTTAGCAAATTTATGTAACTTTAATTTTATTTTTTTATTTATTTTCATATTATATTACATACACACAATTATAATTTATAAAAGTTGCTTTGACTGCCTATTTACCCCGTTCTAAGACTGTTAAAAAAATTTAAAAAACAGTAATCAATATATAGAAACAATTATAAAGATAGAGTACAAAATGAAAACCAAAGTAAAAAACGTAGTAAAAACATATTTAAAATGTAATAAAAAGCGTATAAAAAACATTAAATATAAATAAATATGTATGTAAAAATATTTTAAAACTCGTGAATATGAAGTCACAGTTAATATATTTTTATCTCATTCTGAGTTAAAAGTTAACGTATCTTAAAATTTTATTTAACTCTTTCAAGAGTATTTTGGAGTGATATATTAGTGTCCATATATGTAGTTGAGTTGTATTCCAACTGGCGCTGGCGCCTAGCGTCCAAAGTAAAGCTATATACATAAATTTTAAAGTATTACTATTTTTAAAGTCCTTTGTCAACATTTTTAAGGATTTATTGGCTATCGAGTTTATGTGCAGTTTTATACCTACAGTTAAAATAATAACCACTTTGTTAACAAATTTAATATTTAATAAAATTAGCTTTAGTAAAACGTTTTTCTCTTGTATTTTCATGAAACATTATTTTTCTTGCATTGTTTGATGAATTAGATATTTCACAAGCTAAGAGAGAGAGCCAAAAAGAGCTTATAATACAAATTATAAATTTTATTATTCTGATCGAAACGCTTTGTACTGCACGGTAATAAATTTTATCGCAAAAGCTGTAAAACTTAACCCATCAACTCAACGTGCAAGAAATCGATTTAAATCTTTTCCTAATGATTCAGATTGCAAACATGCTTTCTTTTATTATTATTATGGATAACTTATATAGCGCCATTTTCGTAATAAAATACCTCAAGGGTGCTTTACATGGTGATTCTATTGTTAAGTTAATTTAATTGAAGCTTTTAAATTTGTAATTTAATTAAAATAATTTATTTTGTTGTCACGTGCTACGGATTTATTCAAATGATTTAGAGAACAAGTGGGTTATAAGTTTTTTCCGAAACATCACTTCACTTTCACAGCCTCGCACCTCTGCTGGGAGAGCATTCCATGCCATAGGGCCTGCGACCGCAAATGCGCGTTCACCAAATTTAGTGCGCTGTTTGCGTAGAGGTATAATAACTTTTCCTCTCGCCGTAGACGTAGCTGATGTAAGCGTGAGACGCCTGTCAGCTAGTTCATCTGGAATGCATAGTTCCCTTAGATATTCCGGAGCCGAGTTGTGCAGTGACTTATACATAAGCCAACAGAGTTTGTATTCGACCCTCTGTGGAAAACGTAGCCAGTGTAGTTCCCGAAGTAGCGGAGTGATATGACTTAACTTAGAGATTCCGAAAATAAGTCTCGCTGCGGCATTCAATACAGATTGTAGGCGAGTCATTTTGTTCGTTGGTAGACCTGCATAGATACCATTACAATAATCGACTCTAGACACTACAAACGCATTTATTAATTGACGGGCGGCATCAACCGGCAAATCTATAAACTATATAAACATAATATTCGTGGTTAGTTAAATTTTGGTTCTCACAGATTTCACTAAGATTGTTTCCGCTACATTAAGTATTTTAGTGGTTGCTAGACGCGCGCGCCGCGTCGCGCCGCCCTACGTTGCCGCTGCGCCGCGCCGCGCCGCGCCGCGCCGCGCCGCGCCGCGCCGCGCCGCGCCGGTGCGGTGGTCAAAACATCGCGCGCATCGGTGCGAAATAGGCGTGAAATTTTAGAAAAGACCATAGACTTAAAATTAAAATATGCCCCGTCTGAGGTGTACCGCATTTCTTATCTTTTCCGAGACAGACGTAGTCGTTTCTGCCTTCCATTAGACACCGCATGTGTAATAAGTCCTTGGTTATTAACCTCAACGCTGCACAAATTCCAAATAGGTTTTAGAAGTTAGGGAAAACCTTTACTCGCCTGTAGCTCAATCACAAATGATTATCGACGTGATAACAATTTCTCACCAAGGTTGTTTATCATATTCGCAATCACAATGTGAAAGTTATCGATCGGGGTCACACTTCAACCTGATGCTTGGCAACACTTAATATTAAATGTCAAAATATTTACGTTTCGCGGCGCATAATCCTGATGCGCAATCACATATTTGAATTTACCGGTGTAATTATGAAAAATATTCCAAAACTGTAAGTAAAGTTTGGAATATTTGTTTGTTCACAATTTATCGCGCTATTTATTGCATTTAGCCGGCGGTCGGCAAGCCAAATGTCAAGAAAAGCAGTCGCATAGTAATTGTTTGTAATTTAGTGTTAATTTTTTGTAAAAGATACTCCTTACTATTTTGCAAATGCAATATATTGTATAATTTTTTATAATAATAGCCGATTTTTTGACAATGAACTGTATTTGTTTACGAGGAAAATGAAAAACAAACTGACACTTAGCGTTGACTTAGAGATTACACACGCGTTGACTTATGTTCATGTTCATTATTGTTCACCGTGATCGCTCAAATGTTTAGTATGTTTTAAAGCACGTCGATAATCATTTGTGATTGGCACGTCACCGAGGAACACTATACTCGGGTTCACTTTATGGACTGTCCTTTAAAATTTTCCTTTACCAACCGTTAGGGCTAAGAATCAGTTTCTTCAATTGCGTTGTGATTAATGGGGTATTCGCTTCCATATCTTGGGAACATTAGGATGCCTATTTAGCCGCAATCACGTACGCAGTATCGATTTTTGTGGCCAGGTAATGATATGGTTAATTTAAGTACCCAAATTGCGGCTGAAATAAAGTTTTATCAAGCTGTGTGAAATCATTTTTGGTAGATGGAATATAGGGCGACCGAAGAGGTAAATGTGGTAATTTTTTGCTTGCTACTCGGCACAGCGTGTGGACAAACTTTCTTATTTTTTAACACGAGGAGCTTCGAACGTTGGGCTTATTTAGAAATCTCTCGGACCTCACACAAACATAGTCCTGTTTATTATACAATTAGACAGCAGAGAGACTATCATTCCCTCTCACTTCTGTTTACTATAATAAAAAAGTATATTTCATACTCCTAACACTCCTATATTCCTCCGTGAACATTTTCAACGCTTAGCAGTTCATGGTTTACCTCCTTCTTCTAATTCTCAAAGACCCCTCTCAATACCCATCCACAATTTCTCTTTCTTCTCAAACTCGTATGGCGTCCATGCGGCTCGACTGCGGAATCATCTCCCATCAACTGTCAGAGATGTCTTCAGTATCTCTGCTAAAATCACGTCTGAAGATATATCTCCTTTCTTTTCCTTAATCTCTCCTTCTTTTCTCTTTCCTTTTTCCTCATTCCTCTTTATTCCTATTTCTCATTAAGTAATAGTATTGATTTAAGGAAATTTATATACAAATAAAATTATTATAATTTTGCATATTTTTCGTTAATTTATATTTTCTATTAAATGTGTTTTGCAACATGAATTATAAAAAAAATACTTTAATTTAATTGGTTGGTTGAAAGAAATTGCCATTTGCAAAAAGCCTGCTAATGTTCAATTAACATTACGTACAAAAAGTTAAATAAATAAACTTCATAACTTTTAACTTTATACGACCTCAGCTATCATATTATGGTACATCTTTTACTATTGTTTATCTTCCAATCCGTACGGTTACCTTTTTTGAAAATTAAAAAATAAAGTTTACTCAACAGGCTAAGCTTTTGTGGATTTTTTTCTTATGTAAAAGTGTATTTTGTATCTGTTAATTTATTGTAAAAAGCAAAAAAAAATCATGAATAAAAATAATAAAATATAATAAACATTAAAAAAAACATTGATAGAAAAGCTATTTAGAATTGTCATAAACATCATTTTGACGCTCCAGACATCTCACGATTTTCATTTTGATGCTCAAGAAATATCATATACTGCATTTTGATGCTCGAGACGTCTCATATGCCTACTGGATTTTGACGCTGTAGAAGTCTCGTAAACTTCATTTTGACGCTCTAGACGTCTTACAAATTTCATTTTGACGCACTAGAAATATCATCTACTTTATTTCGATACTCGAGACGTCTCACATATTTCATTTTGACGCTTTAGAACTGTTCGTATACATCATTTTGACGCCCCAGGCGACTCAGTTACTCCGTTTTGACTGTCCATACTCCTGCAGAGATACGAGTAGATATCCCGAGAACTAAAACAGTGAAATAATTGAATAAAAAATCAAACAAAATTTAGGAATGTTTGAATTGGAGCATCCGCGTTATTAAAAAAATATATTGACTTATTGTGTATTCTAGAACATGGAAGATTTTCGCCCATTTCATACGTATGTCCAAAGAATTGACACCACTATATTTTCTTTTGTTACACTGCATAATCAACCTCATAGGAGTCGACCTAGTGAGAGACCTCCTAAAAAATAGAAGGATAGCTGGAAATCCACCTCACAGGAGGAACAACCCTCTTGAAAACATACCACTTAGGTCGACAGCAAAGAAGAAGAAGATACGCATCGTCTAAATTCACGCCGCAGTAAAATTAGGGTCGATTAATACTTTCAATACTACTTAAAAAAAATATATATTTAGTGGCTATGTACTCTCCGGTATAAATCGTGCAAAAGAAAATCGAGCGGGGATTAGTGGACACAAACAAATTACAACAGGGATGGAGAATACCTCAAAGAAACGAATATGGAAGTCTAGGCATTTACAGGGCTTATACAATGTCATTGGCTGGTTTGAGTGGCCACTTTACACACTGTGTAAAATTCACCATTTTGCCGATGTTTGAAAATTCATGTCATGAAAATTTTCCATTTGTTGGTTTTAGTGAAGTTAAGCTGAAACCTAACTGAATTATTTCACATACTAGGCAACGCCTGAAATAAATTTTTCAATTTTTAAACTTTGGTGTACCAATGAGAATATCTTTTTATAAAATTAGTAATATTAATTATAATACAATAAGAAGTAATCAAACTTTTTTCATTTCATCGTGCAGCGCCGTGTGGATTTTTGCGATCCAACGAAATCGGCCTTTGGCGTGCTCCAAATTTGATAGTCTTGATCGATTAAAATAGTTTAAATAAATCATCTAACTAACGATATGAGATTATAATACTAGTATAATGCAAACAATATTATTTGTACATATAAAAAATTGATGATGTAGTATAGAAATCAATTATTATCTCACGTCTCACGCCTTTATCTTGAAATGTATATAAATTGTGTTTTTTAGGAATTCAGATGTCATTACAAGCGTTATCTTAATTAGTTATTTATTTTCATATTATATAAACACAGATATGAAGAAACAAGTAGCACTCTACAAGCTGTGATATATCACGGTATTGTGTACTCGTCATTAATTTTATTTATTTATTTATAATTATAAATTTATTCCATATACATTAGAGATGGGCGTTTCTGTTATTTAATTATTCGGAGGTAAGTTTCGTCGACAAAATCAATCAAGGAGTTCTGCTTTGGTATGGATTTGTAAAGCGAATAGACGGTGAAAGAAATTTAGTATTTAGTATTCATGCCAAAATGGAAACTAAGTCATCGGAACAATACGCACCATCCCTCGGTTACAGCGGTTCCAGGAATAAACGAGCAGCCTGTTGGCCACATGTCCGGATATGACACCTACAGTCTACAATGGCTACCCTTCGGATATCTTTCTTTATTTCGTTAACCACAATGTTGGGACAGTGCTTTATTTATTTTTTGTTTACTTTTTTACATAAATGCTTGACCAATTACTTTTCTGAATGTTTTTTTTTGTAAATTTATTGATATAATTTTAATTTGCTAGAATTCCACTCGTCCATGCGCTTTGTAGCTGCAGGACGATTGGTATTCTTGCTTTAATATGTAAATGTTATCAACCATAAATTTTGTAAATGAGGTCTAGAATTTCAAGAGTGGATGCGCTCAGTAGCTGCAAGACTTGTTATTTTTTAAAATTTATTTAGATAACCAACAGCTTTTAATATTTTAAATATAACAAAACAAAATAATCTTAGTCCTATTTTTAAAATGAGTTTTTTTATGTTTTTTTAAATATCATTCAAACACTTTACTTCATTGTAAAATTAAAAGAAAATGTAAATGAAGGCTAGATTACTTACCGTCCATGCGCTCTGTAGCTGCAAGACAGGCTGTAACTTAGCTCATAAATGTTAAAATTGAAATATATCATTATTGGAAAAGAGGAACTAGAATCCCAATCGTCCATGCGCTCTGTAGCTGCAAGACGTGCAGTGATACTTATTAATTGTACAGCGCCCTTGAGGTGATTTTCACAAAAAAGACGCTCTTAAAATTATCCAACTTTATATGTTAGTATTAGGGAAAATACATGCCAAATAAAATGTACTCTTGGGTCAGCATTTGACTCAGAGAAAATTCAAACACTAGGTTCGGAGATCGGCCCCTTTGGCTGGAGCCAATTGCCTTCGCGCTTGCGAATCATCAACAGTCCCAGTCAGTTTAGGAACCCAACTAAAACCTCACTTCTTTAGTTTATCATACCCTCAATTTTGAATCAGAAAATATAATGAGAAAATAGGGAACTGGATGGCTGAAAATAGACTAACACTTAACCCATCTAAAACGGAACAACTATGGATGGCTTCAGCCAGACGACAGAATTTGATTCAGGATACGGCAATACACGATGTAAGGAATACCGCTTTATCCACCGTTAAACTACTGAAAGTCTTCCTTAATTCTGACCTTTCTCTTGACGCTCAAATTAGTAGAACGATAAGTTCATGCTTTTACCAGCTGAAACAGATTAAATGCATACGCAAAAATTTGCCAGTTGATGCCGCCCGTCAATTAATAAATGCGTTTGTAGTGTCTAGAGTCCATTATTGTAATGGTATCTACGCAGGTCTGTATTGAATGCCGCAGCGAGACTTATTTTTGGAATCCCTAAGTTCAGTTATATCACTCTACTACTTCTAGAATTACACTGGCTACGTTTTCCACAGAGGGTGGAATACAAACTCTGTTGGCTTATGTATAAGTCACTGCACAACTCTGCTCCGGAATATCTAAGGGAACTCTGCATTTCAGATGAACTAGCTGACAGACGTCTTGCGCTTAGATCAGCTACATCTACGTCGAAAGGAAAAGTTATTATACCTCTACGCAAACAGCGCATTAAATTCGGCGAGTGCACATTTGCGGTCGCAGGCCCTACGGCATGGAATGCTCCCCCAGCAGAGGTCCGAAACTGTGAGAGTAAAGTGATGTTTCGGAAGAAACTTAAAACCAACTTGTTCTCTAAATCATTTGAATAAATCGTTAGCATGTGGTGGCAAAGTACATTGTTTTCTTTAATTAAAAAAAAAAAAAAAAATGGTATCTTTATATAATCACTTTGTAAAGCGCTTTTGAGGTATATTACGAAAACGGTGCTATATAAGTTATACATAATAATAATAATACAAACGGAACTTTTGCTTAGTTAGAATGTAAGTTTTCACAAAAATGGCGTATAAATCAGCCAATTATTACATACTTTCTGCAATGCATCATGTATTTACAAGGAATTGAATTGCCTTGAATGGTTAATTGATTTCATAATTATATATGTACAGCTTAACCTTCGAAGAAAAGTGTACCTAATTGGAATTGAAATTAAGTAGTGTTTTAAAACACAACCATGTTCAAATTCTTAGCTGAAAAACTTATACATATTATGTCAAACAAGATGTTTACTGTGTAAGGCACCTTAGAGTAATAACGCACTGCCGCTTATTGTCTTCAGTATGCCTAGTATTATCAGTCACGAAGTTAGCTATAGTTAGCAGCAAAACAATGGGCCGAAGGTACTCAGGTCGAGAATTGCCAAATCGGTATAAATTTGTATTGAAATTACTTTTAAATGTACCTATGTATTTATTTCCTTTAAAGGTAGGTATTTTGCAATTTTATTTATATTTATCATTGCCGGATTATTCGAATTTACATTTTTATAATTCTTCGTTTATTGTTCTTATAAGGAATGTTCCATGTTATCTATGAGCAAAGCCAAGCATAGCGACAAAAGCGTGCGTTTCACGCCTGTTGTTTAACCAAAAATGTGCAACGCTTTCGTTCTATGCAATAGAGCGAAATGGCATCTATATAAGCGGGCAGCATGCTAGCACTCTGAGGTAGATAATGAGTATGTCTACTGTTGAAAGCTAGTTTAACACTGTAGTTCATATGATGGACACACTGATTATTAAACGTCAAATGGTGTATGAAACTGCTTGAAAATCGGAAATAAAACTAATACGGCTTGGTCAATTCAACCTAATTGAGTGTTTTGGGTAATGCTTAAGGTCGCAATAATGTTCTAAATGTTAGTCATCAGGGTTGATTTTACGTGTTCATTTTTTTTGACGATTAATCATCAGCAAAAATTAGCCGCATGGAAGAAAAAAATCCTCAAATTAATCACTGGATAGAGAAGATTCATAATTAACGTAGTTATGCAGAAAGCAGTCAGCTATAGAAAAGCGAAACTGATATAATAGCACCTCTGTGAAAAGAGTGAATAATCAAATCTACCCAACAGTTGGAATGTTTTCGACATTGACAAATGATAAAAAATAAATACATAAGTTTTTTTATCGTACAAACAAGAATCGAATTATGCATTTGACCAATTTTAAAGTAACATTAGATTTTTCTAGTGCTGTAGATGTTTTCTGCGAATTGAAAAATTTAGTTTTTTTTAAGGTGATTATTACAGATTTTTGTATAAAAGCAATCTGTCTGTTTTTAGCAGAACATAGAATTGACCTTACTGCACCCAATAACAAAAATATCATTTTTTTTCAAAATTGTGGACTGGCTGCTTTCTGCATAACTACGTTCAATTGTACCCCTGTGCTGCTATTCCAAACGCTCTTCCTGCCGTAGAAAACACTTTTATCTCGTGTATTTTGTATGTGAACACGCGAGATAAAAGTTTTTTCAACGGCCGCGACAGCGTTTGGAATAGCAGCCCTGGGCTTGGAGGGCGAGAACTATTCACGGGGATCCTTCACAATAGATATTTACAGGTCGCAGTGACGTCAGGAGCTTGTATAGCACTGACCCCCACCTCTAAGAATAAAAATAAGAGTAGATTCACTCGATACTTACACTCAGTTATTAAGGCAGTAGATATTAGATAATCAAAGAATAAGTACAAAATTAATTGTTTGGTGGGTTTAAAAGTAGTTAAATATTTAATAAATGCTTTTAAATACGCATATGTACATTTTAAAGTCACACACATGTTTAAAACTATGTTTTGGTAAAGATTTTGGTAAAAATACAATAATTATTTTATTTTATTTACATATCTATGGTGGCAATCCCACGAAATAAATTAAACGATCCAGAAACAAAAGTACGCGTACAAACTCAAGATAAGATAAAGTTTACCGGCGAATTATCTTAAAAAATAATAAAAAAATGCGATAAGTTGGTAATGAACTCGTAATGTAACCGAAAGTTCATGAAGTGAACATAAAAAACCTTTTTATCATTTAATAATAAATAACACGTCATCAGGAAATCGTTTTTTGTCTTAAAATGTGCGTTAATTATTCATTATAATTTTACAATACATATTTCATACATTTGCGGTCCATTTGCGGTCGCAAGTCCTATGGCATGGAATGCTCTCCCAGCAGAGGTGCGAGGCTGTAAAAGCGAAGTGATGTTTCGGAAAAAACTTAAAACCCACTTGTCCTCTAAACCATTTGAATAATTCCGTATTATGCGATTACAAAGTAAATTGTTTTGCTTAAATTACAAATTTAAAAAAATAAATAAAATATTTCTTTATATGATCACTTTGTAAAGCGCCCTTGAGATATTATATTACGAAAATTGCGCTATACAAGTATAAGTTATCCATAATAATAATGTTCATTATTTCCTTATATGTAGCCAGTGGTGAAAAGGGCCTGGCTAATAATTATCGTGAAATAGATAATATTATTAAATCCATAATATTTGTTTTAGAGTATTATTTCAAAAATAAAAGGGAAACTGAACCCTAGTTAGGCAGTTTAAGAGGATACGCGGTGACAGGTAATTTTTATGAATAAATATTTAAATTTTGTTTTACTGTCAAAAGAGATACAGTAATATTGAGACAAAGTTATTGGATACATGTGTTGGTGGTGTTCCAGTAAGGGAAGATTTTATTTTATAAAACATTTATTGTTTTATTTATTTAAGGGGGCTACAGAGGGTAAGTTTTTAAATTCTATCTGCAATTTAATAAATTTCGATTGATATTATTTTAACTCTATTTATTTTTAAATTTCTAGTCTATCTAATTTTGAACCTGTGTGTTATATGTGGGGGTAAAATCTTGATATATTTTGATCTTGATTTCGTTAAAATTGTGCTTTGATTAATTTAAATGTAATGCGTAATTTGGTACATCGTTATTTAATCTACGTGAAACTAAACGACCTTAAAGTCTTTGTTTAATTGCCCTTCCGCTTTGTCCCATATATGTATAATTGTATAAGTCTATAAGTTATTATATGATTATGATAAAATTTCATCAAGATTGTTAACAAATAACTTAAACGGAATCTTTCTAAATGCTTAAACTTAAACTATAAAAATGTCTTAAATAATTCCAGAAGTTCAAGAAAACTCTAACCTGGAATAAACAGACACGTTAATAATATGCCCGAGTGGCGGTTGAATGTTGGATCAGAATGTTATCAGAACAAATGTGTGTTTTCAGTCTGTTTGCATGTTTGGCTAAATAAATATTTTGTGTTCTGTCTGACTCTGACAAGATTTGTATAGCGGAAAGAAATGTATACGCGACCACGCGAACAATAATGTGGCCCAATTCAGACGACCACAAAAATGCACATGGCATGATACACAGGGTGGATCGATTTTTATTATTTTACGATTATTATTTAAATTTATTTAATGGCTGCCAAACATATGATCCAATACACCAAATTCTTATTTCTTTACCCAATCATATTTTTCGGATGTGTTCGTCTTCTGGAGCAGTTCTTTTTCCGTTTTTTTTATATAATTATTGAATTGAATTCACAACATTTTTAATTTCAAACACATTGAGTTATGCTTTTCACTGTGTTAATACAATTCGAATTACGCTCATATGTTCACCGAGTTTTGATCAATGAAAACATACGTTCAATGTGCGTGCGCGTTTCAATATTAGATATTATCTATGTACAATATTATCGAATGTACCGGACGTATGGTAGAATTATTATTATTATTATATTCGGATAATTTATTCAGCGCCATCATTGTGAAAATCACCTCAAGAGCGCTGTACAATAAATAAATATCCCAGCACGTCTTGCAGCTACTGAGCGCATGGACGGTTGGGATTCTAGTTCTTCGTCTGCAGTTTCGATATATTATATTATAGTCATGATATATAGAGCTCGATTACAGTACGTCTTACAGCTACAGAACGCGTAGATAGTAATAAATCTAGCCCCATTTTACATTTTTTTATTTTACAATGAAGTTTAGAAATTAAGTGATGTTTTAAAAATCAAAATAAAAAAACTAATTTACGAAAATAAAAGTTAGATTACAACAAACCTTGCAGCTACTGAGCTCATGGACGGACGGTTGGAACTCTCGACTCCATTTACAAAATTTAGGTACTTGATAGTTGATTGCATTTACCCATTGAAGCTAGATTACCAATCGTCTTGCAACTACAAAGCGCATGGACGAGTGAAATTATAGCAACTTCAAATTATTAATAAATTTCCAAAAATAAACATTGAGCATAATAGTAAATTTGGCAGGTGTTCGTGGTAAAAGGTAAACAATAAAAAACTAAACAGATAAAGCACCGTTTCAACACTATGGATAACAAAAAAAGCCTATAGTCGATACACATACCTAAATATGTAGCTGCCACTCTGAGTCTTTCGAAAACTGTCTCGAATTCGATACATTGGTTGATATAGGCGGGAGAGGGTCTCGTGTTCGTAGCCAATGCATTAGTATAATCAATAATCATTCTCTATTCAGGGAGAATTGAAGCACTCAATTGAACGATACAGTTATTTAAGTTCGGATTATGATCGCTCTTCGAAATTCGGGATAAAAAAGGGGTATGTAAACTGTAAGGTATTATTATTATTTCTATGACTATCCATTAAATTTAGACTTAAAATGCATAATTTAAGAAAAACATTTTGATTTTGTCTTCACATGCTACGGATTTATTCAAGTAATTTAGAGAACAGGTGGGTTTCGAGTTTCTTTAGAAACATCACTTTACTCTCACAGTTTCACACCTCCGCTGGAAGAGCATTTAATGCCATAGAGCATGCTACCGTGAATGTGCTGATGAAGATGATCTAAACGGAAAACGACTACCAGCCAGTTCACCTGGAATGCATAGTTTTTTTTAGTTATTCTGGAGCATAGTTGCGCATAGTTACAAATAAGCCAACAGAGTTTCAAGTTCAGACCGATCAATGCCAGCCTCTTCCAGCAATTTTGTAAAATATACAAAATCAAGTTTCTGGTGCACAAAAATCACTGAACTAAGAAAGTCTCCAAAAGAACTCTGACGAAGCCTTTAATCTGTTCGTGGTGATTGTGTCGCAGAGACACTTACTTAACACAGGCGAAACTGCTACTGATTTTGACGCCTTTTAAAAAATAAAGTTGAAAAATCAAAAACATAATTACGTAAACTACCGACTTCTCAAGTATATATTTCATTACTGTATTTTTTTTTAAAAGCTATGTAGTATTATTTTATCAGTGTCCTACAAGCCTGAAATGAGGTTCGACTAATGTTGCATTGTGTAAATCTGCAAACAAAAGCTTTCCATTCAAAGGTTTACTGGTAATCCAACGGTAAAACCAATTCATTATCTTTTCATTTCCGTCATAACAAAATAATGTTCATTTTACTTTTCTTTGTCCGAGCGAAAGGGAAACACGAGCCAGGTATAAGTATTGCGTTAAATGTCTCTGGAAGCCGATAAAAGGGGGTTTGTTATGTGGCTGATAATTGAAACATTTTTATTCCTGTCTCGTGGTAAGATTGTCGCCCGGAAACTCTGTCAACTTGAACAGGAATCTATAATAAATATACTGATTTATTACTGATGTTCTGCTTCTTTCCTAGCAAAGAAACTACCAACAAGATCTTCCCGTAATCTGGGTATTCGAGAAATTTGGTCGAATGTGCTGGTCTCAAGTCTCAAGTAGGACTCCTAACCCCATAGTCATTGGAAGAGCTGCTAGTCTTAGCTGCCTTCTAAGAAAATACTTCATCACTATCGTTTTCTGGAGACAAACAGTATTCGTAAGATAATAAACTCGTATAATTTTTTGGGTTAATTTTAGTTTTTAATTTTGTATAAATTTATAAGATAAAGTATAACTCCTTAGAATATGTCCATGTACTTGTAATTTTCTCAAACTGAACGGTTTGGTAGGTAGAAAAAATTGCCTTAAGACAATATGCCCGCCCTCATATGTATATTTATTGTAAATGTATATAAAGTGTATCATAAATAAATCAATATCATTTTACTAACAAGAATAAAAACACGACAGGGGTTTTTAGAATATTCATAAAGAAATATCTTATTTAGCTTTGTCAACTCTACCGGTTTTGAGAGCAATCTACTGATTGAAAGAATTCGATTAAAATTCTACCGATTTTCAAACATCTCCCTACAATTAATAAATTACAACAGGGATGGAGAACATTTTAGAGAAGAGAATATGGAAGTCTATGCATTTGCATGGCTTATGACTCGTCATTGGCCACTTTCACCAGCCTTCAAAAATCACGGAAATACCGTTAATTTTTTTATTTGGAATAAAATGTTTATATCTGAATTAAATAATAAAGGTAGCTAATAGCGTATTCTGTTATTTTCAACCTTATTTTTTTTTTTTTACAAAACGTCGGCTTATTAACGGAATGAAGTGTGCTTCAAGTTGAAATCACATTTGACAAAAACCCTATTTTTTATCTAATTCCAGGGCTGTAATCAGTAAGGGGTATCCAGACGCCAGATTTTGTGAATCTAAGAGCCTTTGATCTTCTTAATAATATTCCAGTGCGTAAGCTTCCTTCTACTTACTTGATTTGCTTGTTGTATCATGTAAACCGAGAAATCAAATACAAGTTTGAATGAGTAAGAATATTATTGACATCGGAAGACACACGTTTGGTGCGTTATTCACGACGACACCGAGGCGATGTTGACACTAGAAAAATGCATTAAAATTCGAAAGGCGCGACGCATATCCGATGTCAGACTCTGAACTATCTACGCGTGTTTTCGTGAGACATTATGTCTTACTGCTATGGGTAACTTAAGCCCGTTTTATGTGGATCAGAAAGCTGAGCAATATTTTGACTGAAATAAGTATATTTTACGCGATTGCTTAAATTTAGGACACTCCTAAATTTTAATCCAATTTTACAATATAATATAAAAATATTATGAAAGGCCGGTAAAAACGCCACCATGGAACATTTAAGACAATGGAATCTCGTAATCGATTCAGTTTTTGATTCAGATTCGGTATGTGCGTACCTACAGACTATACACGAAATGAGCTTTTTTTTTTGTACATTTTCAAATACAAATTATAATACAAAATCTTTGTGCTGCGTCAAAATTTTTACAAAATTAAGTTGAAGATTTATTAACAATATTTTGTTGTTTGTCCAAATTTTTGTATACAAGAACAGGATTTAATTCTCTTGGGAGTTATCAATATTAATATTATACGAACGTGAAATAAATCAGTCAGAATCTCACCCGCATCAATGAAGGTTTCAACTCTTTAACTTCACAAAGATCAGCAGATAGTGGAATTAAAGAAATACGGATGTTCAAACATAGGCAGATTGGTGAATGTACACAGTATGCAAAGTGGCCGCTTAAACAAGCCAATGACAGGTAGTAAGCCCTGTAAATAGCTAGACTTATATATTCCCTTCTATAATGAAAATCAACGGAAGGGCGCTGTACAGCGCATGGACGGATGTGATTCTAGTTCCTCGTTTCCAATGAGAAAGTTCAGTGGTTTTTAAAATATATTTTTAAAAAAAATATAGACTATTAAACTAAGCCAATTTTTTTTGGTTTTATTTTCTTTATTGTATTATCAGCGCTATGAATTTTTTATTTTATTAAAATTACTTCTAGTGTGTGTCTCAAGTTTTCTTCCCCTTCTTGATGAGTTCTGCTGATTTGTCAGTCAAATTAGCGTAAACCGGAAATTTATTACAACTCTCTTATCATTGTTTGGTTTGAAAGAACTACTGACATCATACACATCAGAATTCCGATCAAATGATTGTTACGTTTTCTGGTGCTTATAAAACGGGCTTTAAGCACACCTATACAGGTACGCGGACACGTCCGTATACTGCATCACTTACCTGCATGTCGAATGAGCTTACGCTTACAAACAGAACGAAGAAAATAAAGATAATCGTGAATACATTATTTTCCTATTGGAACCTTACTAAGCGTATTTTAGCTACGTGCATCAATTATCACGTGGACTTAACAATTCCATGATGAATTCGTTAATGTCAATATTTCACAGTTCAAAGCATTCTTAACATTTAATACTATGTAGGCTCATTCCTTTTTGGAAGAAGCGGTTACATAATATACAGCTACAATATAAATCATGTCACTGAAACAAATCGTACGGTGCATTACAAGAGAAAGAACCTGATCTGGATTATTATTATAAATATCAAGGTTTTCTTTACGTCGTTGTTACAAATGCCCAAATTGTACAAAATTATACGCAACTAAATCAGGGTTCCCCGAAGTTTTTCAGCAACGGGACAGTTTATTTATTCAAATTTATTGAGTCCCGATACAGACATCTACTGAAGAAATATTCCATAAATCACAACTTATGACACCAAAACAATTATTCGCTGAAACAATACTCACTTATAGATTCAAAAACTACTCTTACTCAAATGAAAGACATAACCCCCACAATACATCACATACAAATAATATTATTACTAGATCCTCAACACAAAGACAACTTAAACAAATACAAACTAATACCACTTTCGGTCAAAGGGGTTTTGAGTATTTAAGTTTGTAAGTGAAAATTCTTGATGGAAGTTCATTGTAATTTATTATATAAATAAAACACGAGTGATACTTTAATCCACAAATTTGGAATATCCAGTGACCGGTTTCATCGCTTTCGCGACATCTTCGAGACTGGTCGAGTTTTGAGTATTATTCAATTAAAATCTATAACCTACTTCTACTATCTATAAAAACAATTAGTACAGAGAAAATGTTTAAAAAGGCTATAAAAAATGGATAGTGAAACTAGGTAGAAGTAAAATGGATTGCCTCATTCGCCCATACCAATATTGAATCAACTGCTCCACAAGTGTATAGCATATGTTAGGTTTTTGTTATTTTAATTGAGTGTTTTGTTATATAAATAATATATATCTACATAAATACCTAGTTTTTAAAACTTTTTGAATATTTTGTTAATTATCTATGTTTATTCAGTTAGTTTTCTTTGTGTATTCTTAAATGTAAAAACATTTCAAAAAAGTATATTGTTAAGTGTCCTTGGTACGGAAAACCCCAGTGACGTCATTTTATTTTTATTATTGATTATAGTTTGTAAGAGAAAAATATGAATTAATAAAATAAACCAAAATGAAATACATACAAAAATTCAGTTACATTGGGTTGAACACATTTCCTGTGTTGAGCTGAAATATGTTATAATATAACATAAAAAAACAGTATGACGTAATGCTCAACTTTTTTACCAGATATTTAATAGTAATTGCTAAAATGATAATACGTTTTAAATTATAAAAAAATATAATTATACAAAATTAAAAACCTTATTTCTACTTTCATAAATTTAATCATTTCAAGCAAGATACAGTTTTCATCACTATTTATTTATTTTATTTACTATTAGTATTTTCGTTAATTTTAATTGATAATTTTTAAATTTATATAGTTACAAAAAAAGATAAATGTTTTTTTTCTATTAAAATATACTTTTATGTATTTAGTTAATCTTAAAACTGTAACTTTCTAAAAAAGAGACTAGCTTCGGGCTTGGAATAATGTATTGTTAGTAAAATCATACAATTAATAGGAGAAAAATACAAACCAATTTTTATGTTAAATAAAAACAAACATAGATCAATGATAATTTAACACAAAATTGAAAATCGAATCGAATAATAAAATATATATTTTAAAAAAAAAAAGTTTAAAATATCAGTATGAGTTTAAAACGAAATAAAATTATATAATATCTTATTAAGAAAAACATTTTCAAGTACCCATATTATTTCAGAACATAATATTATTGGGCAAAATATTAAGTTATAAAATTCATAAAAATGTTCTATTTTTATTAGCTAGCGTAGCAATTTTTTTGGCCCAATGATTCATAATACTAAAAATAAAAAATATTCGAAAAATTATTAATTATTTAGTAGCTATAATAATTCGCATAAAAATATGAGTGAATAAAATTCTAGGTGAATCTTTTTGATATCAGGCATTTGGTAAATTGAATTCTTAAATATGAGGACCCTGATATCAAAGTCGGAAAATCGCAATATGGTTTTGATATAAAAAAACGATTGACAAAAAACTGAAGATACATATCAAAAATAGACATTTAGGCTAGAAATTTAGGTATCAAATATGTACCTAATATCAAAAACGGACATTTAGTCACCATCTTAGCATCAAAAGCGGAAATTCCATACATTATGGGCGCTCAAGTGTCATGGCAGCCGTTATTTTGTTTTCTTTTGACAGTTAAAAATGAACCGCCAAAGTGGGAGCTTCTTTGTCATTTTTAGAGTTTAGGAGAGTGTTACAATGTAGTAAAAGTATAAAATAAAAGGGTATTTCTTTAAATTGAACATAAACTTTCCTTTATTATTGTTTAATGAATCTTGACCGTCGAAAACAATCTTTTTAAAAACGGACACTTGCAGTTCTATGGGTTTTAAAACGGACGATGGGATGTTTTGGTTTCAAAAACGGACAAAAAAAAAGTTCAAATGGTTTTTTAAAATTAAGTAATACATATCTTAGATGAAAATGAATCTCTACCCATTTATTTTATGAAGGTATGAAAATATATTTAGTATTGATTTCTTGTATATCCGAAACAGATAATCATCTCTGCTGATAAATTATAAAAATGGTAATTTATGAATTTTTATGTATTTATTATATATAGTCTAAGCCAATTACAACAGTTACATGAAGAAACATAATATACAATAAACTGAACAAAAATAATATGGCACTATTTAGCAAAAACAAACAAGGGTAATAAAATAATGGTATCCAATATATTCATAAACACTTTGAACACATAAGACTTCGAGCAAAACCATGCCAAAGAGATTGACGAAAAGCCGTAAGATCTATCCCAAAGAATTCTAAGTTATGTGACGAATTGACTAATCTCCACATTCTGGACATTGGGGCATAAAAACAAAAGTTGCTCTTAAAAGATTTAATAAATAGCAGATAGTGATGTTGTTATTATCTTACTTTGAAAGTAAGGCCCTCCATATATAAAGCTCAATAAAATTAAATATCCCAACTAGAAACCTCAGACAAAACTTATTCTTTCATACCGATAACCATAGAACTAACTATGGTTTTCATTCCCCTATGCCCCGAATTCTTAGGTCTGCCAACAAACATACCAGTCTTGATTTTTTTGATAACAAGTTGTCTTCTTTCAAACGATCACTGAATCAAATTCAATTATAAACACCTCTCTCCCGCTTCCACTCCCACCGAGTCTACTATATACCATTGTGTCTTTCTACTTTTCCTTATGATTATTTTCAATATATGAATATGTCCTTAAAAATGCCCATTGGGCGTATATATAAATAAATATGTCTGTTGTGGCATCGTGCCTGTTTGTGCACTTTGACTTTGTTGCAACATAATTAAAAAATCCAACTTCGCATAAATAAGTTGTAGAAAATAGAAGTAAAACAATGATAGCTAATTTTGACATTGGTGTACTCTTCTAACAAGCCCGCTCTGATAAATTTAATTTTTGTTTCGATTCAGAGTCACTGATTAAATCAATTACATTTTCACAAAAACTTGCGCTTAAGCGTTCTTTACCTGTCACGGAAAATGGATTCCGGGAATCAACTCTACTAGTTTTGAGAAACAATTGCGAAAGAGTTGTTTTGTTCTCATTGGCCTAGTGGTGAAGTGGTCAGCGCATTTGCCTACGATGAAAGGGGTCTCAGGTTCGATTCCCGACATGGTTGACTTGAAATATTTATTTAAAAAGGCGTTTTTGCACAATAATATTTAGTACATTTCATAGTCCCTGGACTGGCACCTGAAGCGTAAGACTGATCATCTTACCTTCATGTAACAAACATGATCAAGATATGCTGCGATTGGTTCACCAATGTACCATAAGATGCCCTATGCACCATAAGATCTGGAAAGGAAGTGATGATGATGATAAAGAATTGTTTTCGCTACAATTTTTTGTGGAACTCCTATTCAGGCTCTGCGTAACAAAGTTTGGGGAACCCCGAACTGAAAAATAACGCAATTATTGTACGTATAAAACATGTTTTTTAAACACTAATAACACAAAGACTGACATTGAATGTAAAAGCATTTGCGATCAATTGACATTATGCATATTATGTTTATTAATTAATGTGTTATATTATTAATACAGCCAAACACAAGAGCCTGACTTTCTTGGCAAGTTTAACCTTAAGTGTGCTATATTTTATTTCTTTATGTATTGTTCTCGCGATAAATAAAGGTATGCAAAAAAAATACAGGAATATAATTAGAAATGGAAACCGACGAATAATAAAACAAGTAACCACCTCATTTACACTTTTTTTATCGGTAAACGTTAACAAAAAAAAAAACGATAAAATTTACAGTAATCAAACAACGTAAAACATACTTCATAATGATTTTACAGTAATAAATTTAATATAGTCAGATAACTATTTAATAAAATCACGAGTATGTATGAAGGTGTACAGTAACATCTAAAACGCATTGAATTTTACAAATACAAGTATACAGGGTGTTCTTTAGACCCTGTCACACCTGAAACCATAATGATCAGTATGGGAAAAAGAACATAATAGCATAAAAAAATAGCAAAAAAAAATTGAGGAACAAAGAAAAAAAATAAATTCAAAAGTGCCACAAATCGACAACCACGGAATTTTGTTTTATTGCAAAAATGGGATTTAAATCGCTCATATTTTTCTATAAGAAAAAGATCAATGGATTTTGCATTAAAAATGACCCAAATCGTACAACGGTTGCCAGAAAATTTTTGTTTTTATATTTGTAAAAATAAAATAAAGTGTTCAGTAGACTCAAATCAGTGTTTGATTTCTTACATCTAAATCTAAATAGCTTTAAGCAGCAAGATAAATTTGACATACTGCGTAGTTTTTATTTTAAATTATTTTCTGTTGCTAGCTTAGAACAAAGGGATTGGAAGTGAGGACCATGAACACCATCGGATAGTCAGCCAACAGGAAGTGACATATACACCAGTACCATGATATGCTTTGTCTATACATTAACCAAATGTAAATACATGTTAGTTCCTCACTCGCACGTCACAATGCAGCAATTAGGAACTAGTTACAACGAGGAGTAATGGGACTCAAAGGGAATCCACCATAGCTTCCCCGTTAATTAATCATAGCATAATAGGACCCCGATCATGACAAGGTATTGAGGGATTTATCGATCAAACTCGAGTCGTCCGTGCGAAGTTTAAATTAAGCTTATGTGTGAAATACTCGCCCCGTGGCTCAATCACAGATGTTTATCACGTCGGCAAAAAGTCTTTAACAAACTTGACCGATCACGGTGGAAGTGCATTAGTTTATCATAGTCACGTGGTCAAATGCAAAACGGATAACAGTGGTATAACCATTGTTTTGATGCGGATTACAGCGGTTAACTATTGGTTTAACTTTTTTTTACTGATAATATTTCATTGATTCCAAACTTTTAAAATGTTCCTTCTTTTAAAAAACATGCACTATCCTAGATTCAGGATATTCAGGATATGAACTCTTTTTTTCTATTATATATTTTGTTAACCTTTAATAATAAGGAATATTTTTGTGTTTTTAAAAATATTTTTTTAGAGATACATAGGTACTCAAAACATGTAACTACTACTACTTCTACTACCATCACGCCATTTCCCAGCAGGGGTAGGCAGAGAGAATGGACCGCCACACGCGTCTATCCTGGCATACAATCCTAGCCTCTTCCACATTCATACATCTTGACATACATGCCCTTCGGTTCTGTCTGCTCTTGACATGACCAGACTTAAGATTTTGGTTTATCTGATCATGCCACGTCTTCCTTGGTCGTCCTCGTCTAACGTTGCCGTTCATTTTTGCCATATATACTTGTTTTACCATTCTCTCGTCGTCCATTCGTTCTACGTGACCAAACCATCTCAGAGACCCTTTCTTAATCTTATCAATTATACTTGTCTCAGATTTACACTCTCGCCTGATTTCATCATTCGTAACTCTGTCATACATTGATTTCCCGCACATTCGTCTAAGAGATCGCATTTCAACCGCGTTCACTCGGCTTTCATCCTTCCTCTGCCAGTTCCATGTTTCACTTCCATACACAAAAGTTGGGACTAAAACTCCGTTGTGCACTGCCAGTTTAGCTTCGATTGACATATTTTTATTAGAAATTACTGTGCTTAGTGCTCCGTTCATTTTGTTGCCCGCATTCACTCTTCTTTCAAAACATGTAAAATAGTTTATTATGGAATTTTCATAATAATTTTCTTTCACTAATTTACGTTTCGATTCTTCGATATAATATATAATACATCTTCCTGTTTTTTCGTATTACGCTATTATTATTTTTAATGCTTATTACTCAGGTTTTGACCCAGATTGATAATAACACTTAATTTTTAATGCCGTAGTATTTTTCAGTAAAATAAATAATAAGTAAAGTAGCAGTGAATTTCGTTGGAGGGGTGTCGTTTGTCGAAGTTTCCTTAAGTCGAGAGGGCGTTTACTTTCGATGATACAAGATTAAAGGAAAGATTTACATCCAATTTTCTCTTTAAATTTACGGCGAATACGAGTTTTGCCTTCGAACGATCGGATGGTGTGTGATTCATGTAAAAAGGCGTCAAATCTCCAGGTAATGGCTTTCAGCCAACCCGTTCTGCATGACCGTTTTCTACAAAGGTTTGGTGCATTGTTGGGTAATGTCTCGTTAAAGGCGGCAGCGACTAACAGACGCCATGGGTATCACAAGGGAACGTTGCAAATCTCTTATATGCAAATTGTAAACGAGACCTGAGAAACCTTTCCAATACGGTTATATTAACTCTTGCATCGTACATCGCATTAAAACATTGAGTAGGTAATTTTAATTAAAGCGCATTATATCAAAGATAAACACGATGCGGTCGTTTATGGAGAAATGGAATGGCAATGTTGACATTTTAAGAACGAATTATCATTAAATATGATGAGGGTATGAATGTTCTATACATTATACACAACTTAAAACATACTGACAATTTGAAACTACCAACTTCTGCACGATTCCGTGTTTACTTTCATTGCTGCGGTGTTCCAGATAAAATAAACATTTCTGCCTTTTAACGAACCGATAATATGAAGCCAATTGGTTCATTTGACGTTTATTAATAATAAAGCATTAAAAGGCGAGACGATGCTCTTATGTAAATAAAGATTATCATATGAAAAATATCAACGATATTCTCATCCGACCCTCCACAATCAAGAAGGAATTGTTACAAATTTACAGCACCATCAAATCTCTCATCAACATCAGTGATGAGGATAAAACAATCAGTAGTGATGTAAAGGTTGAACATAATAAAAAAATATTATATATCTGAATTTCATACTTTTAAAGACACATGTATTTGAAAAGTAAACACTATCGAATCATTGAAATTATTGAAACAGAGAAGGTCGGCCTCGTAGTGTAATGGTCAGCGCGTTTGTCTACCATGCAAGAGGTTTCATGTTCGATTCCCGACATCGTTGATATGAAATGTTCATTTAAAAGGATGTTTCACACTAGAATATTTTATAGTCCCTAGGCTGATTCCTGAAGCGTAAGACTGATCATCTTACCTTCATGTAACAAAAAATATCAAGATACGCAATTAATTGCCCTATGCATCATTATATCCGGAAGGGGAATGATGATGATTGAAATTATTGCAGCAGAGAAGGAAAATATTTTTGAGAAGGGGTCTAAGCATTTACATTAGAGTGGGCCGATAATGTATTAAGTTTTTTTATTTTTTTAGACATCAAAGTAAAGGGGTCTATAAAGTAGCATTTTGGATCACATTAAACGTAAAAAATATTTTTGAAAAAAATCTATACTACTTTTAGGCCTTAACCGAGGTTTGTTAACTGTCTAAATACTTTGTTAATTATCTTTATTGGTAAAATTATTTTTTGGTTGGTAAAAATATAACTTAATCACATTACAAATTCGAACACGTTTTAAAACTACCGAAATGGAAAAAGTTTACGCTCCGCGGAACTGGTTCCGTTGAGCGCCTGGCTAATATTGACGAAAACAATGGCTCATCAAAACAATGCTACACATATGTTACAAAAAAAAGTGCAACCCTTAGACGCTTATTTAATAAGGTTTAATGCACATTAAAACAATTAAATGAACTGTTTTTTTTTTTTACTTAAATACGAAATGACAGCTAGTTTAGCGCAAAAAAATTGACTTTTTCGAAAACTTCAAGCTCTAGGCAAGGGCCAAAAGTAGTATAAATTTTTTTTGGATACTTTTTGCATTCCGAGTAATCTCCAAAAGGCAACTTTTTAGACCTCTTTCATTTCAAAATTCGAAAAAAAAAATATCATCCCACCCTAATTTACATAGCTTATGATGTTTTATTGGTTGGTTTTTAAACCATTTCTCATTGAAATGTTTTCCCTCTCTGTTGCAATAAATATCAATCTTGCTAACTCCCCGAGGAGTGATTATCCAACCTAATCTTCGAACATTTGTAAATACTTCAAATATTGTTTAGCAAGTAATGATTTACTGAAAAATCAATACGCCATTTCAGTACGCAAGAAAAATATTTGGTTCGTAATGCACTGGCATACGGATTCCTTAATTTTAACAAGCAATTTGCGCACACTATCAAATAATGCAATCTCTTGGTTCATAACCCTTTACAGAGCTGCGTTGTATGAATTCATAAATGCAACTTGCAAAATCATCACCATCATTCCCAATTCGCTCTACTGGTGGATTTATTAAAGCTGGCGCATTCGCAACACTTACACAAACACATGTGTAGTATCTGTGACTAAGCTCATGGTATGACATTGCATAGCATACGCATTTTGAAAATAATCTGTCTCTCGCGCTCAGACGCGCTTATATATATAGATGTTTGGATAATTTATATGGCGCCATTTTTGTGAAAATCACCTCAAGGGCGCCGTACAATAAATAAATATCCCAGCACGTCTTGCAGCTACAGAGCGCATGGACGGTTGGGATTCTAGTTCCTCGTCTCCAATTATGATATATAACAATCATGATATATAGGAGCTAGATAAGAGCACGTCTTGCAGCTACAGAGCGTATGGATAGTAAGAAATCTAGCCCCTATTTACATTATTTTTTTATTTAACAGTGAAGTTTAAAGTTTAAGTGATATTTTAAAAACGAAATAAAAAGCAAATTTATAATAATAGAAGTAAGATAACAACAAGTGTTATGAGTGTGACATTTATTTATTTATTTTATTTTATTAACATTAACGGCAAATTTGCCTTTTACAAACATTTATAATACTAACATATTTGGTTTAATATTTTTTTTATTTTTGAACATAAATTTCCTTATACGCAAGATTTATAAAAAAAATTAAACCTATAAATTATACAGCATATTCAGTGGAACGTTAAAACAAATCAAGAATAAATGTAAAAAATAAATAAATAATAAAACATTCTACAGTAATACAACGAGAAAATCATAAGACTTAGACAACTATTGCTTTGTTAGTTGCTAATGATATGTTAATAAAATACTCACTGAATGTTTCTGCGTTCGTCTGAATTTTGATGCGATTTTTTATTCTAAAAATATAAAAATATACCTTTGTTCAATGTTTAATTAGCTGTGGATTAAAACCACAAGTTTATAAACTTGTTTTTTTATTTAATCTAACCATGTATAGGTCGATTATCTACTGCTCTTGCGTTCGCAAAACGAACACATTTTTAATGTACATAATATTGCTTTAAAAAACTTAGATGTTAAATTTAAGTCAAATCTGCTGTGTTTTTAAAAATCCTTTTACGATAGAACAAAACAGAACCAATCAGTCAAGAATATGTTATATATTTATTTAATAACGTGTCGCTCCTAAAAAAAAACTGAAAACTAGTATTTTTATTATTTAGTTCGTCTAAAATGATGATCACAAAATATATTATTAAATAAAAAATGTACTTGTGTAAAAATTAATTAATTTATTGCATTTTATAACCCATTGTATTTTTTTTTCCAACAGGGATTTGAAAAAAAGATAGCACATTTGTTTTAAATTTGATATAACCTTTTAAAAATCAACATCCTGTAGATATTAAATGCTTTTGTGTAAGTTTTGCGAACGCGCCAGCTCGACCAGTACATGTCCAAACCGACGCAGAACTCTTTTCTTGATTTTGTCGATAATGCTCGTCTCAGCCTTACATAATGTACGGATCTCGACATTATTGTAAAAAAATACGTAAAGGGTTAAATCATGAACCCAGGTAATACAAACATTTAATCGTGTAGGTGTACAACCATTTTATATTTTGTCCTCACATAATACATTTCATTATTTCGTTTCGAGATAAACACGATTCAAATCTGCCAATCTTTAAGGCATGAAATCTCAAGTATTCTGACACGCACAGTTTATACAATTTGCTTATTTTAAATGCGTTTCTGCGCATGACGTGTTCCGAGTTATGTTTATTCCGTTTTACTAAAACAGCCTACATCTGTAATGCCCGTTTTGTATGGTTCGGAACATTGATCAGAAAATTATACATAACACGAGACATGTCCAGAAAGTAAGTGTGCTAGATTTTTATATATTTTAGAAAAAGTGTATTTTAAAATATTATTGGTAAACTCGTCAACTATTCTTTTTCCATAACCGCCATCCCATTTAATGCATATGGTGAGCCGTGGCACAAGCTTCTTTATGCCCTCCTCTAAGAACTGTCCCGCCACACAACTCATGGACTCATTTAGCTGTGATCTTTTGAACCACCCCTCGTATTCGCATGACTTGGAGCCTTCAGATTACTATCTTTTCACCTCTTTGAAGGCACACATATGTGGAATTAAATGTTCAACCGACGAGCAGGTGCAGTAAGAAGTTCTGAAGTGGGGGAAAGAACTGGCGGAAGAGTTTTTCGACAAATTTATCTATAGAGGTATTACAAATCCAGCTATTTTGACATCTCGATGCGTACATTTGGGAAGATATAAAAATTATAATAACTATTTTTTTTTTATGTTGGCAAAGTTTTTACAGGTTGATGCTCTTATTTGTTAATTTAGCCACTGCATCTAACCGTTCTAAATTAAAACTGACAGTTATGTGAGAATTAAATTCGACTCCAAAATGTACTTTTTTTCTCTCGTATTTTAAATAGGATTCTAAGAAAAAAACTGGCCACCTCAGAACGATTAAAAAATATAATAAATTGTAATGAAAGCAAAAACTGCTCGGCGGAACAAAATTTTTGTCTCTTTTAATGAGTACTATGTATCGAGACGTACTAGACCCGTCGGTGCATACCAACGTACCTGTCTCAAAACTTGAAGGTGGGGATCGGTAATGTATCTTCGTAATCGCTCGGGAGAACTTATCGTCAACTATCGCCATGTTGAAAGTATGACGTCCTTAACTTCCCATTGCAATCGCGGCCCAGGTCCATATAAAACGGTCTTTCGTTTTCGTCACTGCGCCTTTGAGTTTCATACTTTAAGAACTGATTGATCGACCGAATAAAAAAGCAAGGGCTTAAGAATGCTGAGATCACGTCTGATTGACCTAAAGTTAAAGGTCATAATATCAAGTATACTACAGCATCTACCCACCTCTCTCTTCCTGGATATGCTAATTCACAGTATACAATCAGTCGTCTACTAAAAGTAACACAGCTACTCGTAAATGTATTCGGTAATATTTATAAATAAATAAAATAAAATACATCGAGCCTGTTTATAAACATTTGGACATACTCAAGACGTTGATGATTAAACTAACTGGGGTAAGAAGAAGTATAAAAATTTATTAAATTGTTTTCTGGAGTTGCCAAGTAGGCAAAACGGTTCAGTGGGATAAATCTCAACCACATGATAAAGGTTTTAGTTCTTTTACTTTATAAAAGTCAACAGATGGAAGAGTATATAGGCAAAATGGTGAATGTGACTCAGTGTGTAAAGTGGCCACTTAAACCCAAACACTTAAATTTGAACAGTGTCGTCGTCTTATAATAATATTTATTGTCATTTCAAGCCTAATTGTGAAGCTCCACGGTGAAGTTAGCTGTAGTATTATCCAATGAAAAAACCATAAGTCAGAAAAATATGTTGGAAAACAGCGAGAACTTAGTGAACTCTTTAATGTTTTGGGTACCTTTATTGTATTATTTGTTTATTTATTTTTTTAAAACATGAAATAATATTTTATTGCGTTATCTGTCTCTAACGTCTGTTAAAAATAGAATAAAGTGTGCACAGGAGTACCGTAACTCGAGGTGACTGCGCCATAATAAGCGATGATCTTAAATATTAAAAAATCTTACCCAATGTACCAAATTTCGATATGGGATTCGACCAATTGACTACATACATAATTTAAAAAATCTTACATATATGTAATGCTTTGACGCAATGTATACTTTGTGTCGAATTACTACTACTACTACTACCATCACGCCATTTCCCCGTAGGGGTAGGCAGAGAGAATGGACCGCCACACACGTCTATCCTGGCATACAATCCTAGCCTCTTCCACATTCATACATCTTGTCATACATGCCCTTCGGTTCTGTCTGCTTTTGACATGACCAGACTTAAGATTTTGGTTTATCTGATCATGCCACGTCTTCCTTGGTCGTCCTCGTCTAACGTTGCCATTCATTTTTGCCATGTATACTTGTTTTACCATTCTCTCGTCGTCCATTCGTTCTACGTGACCAAACCATCTCGGAGACCCTTTCTTAATCTTATCAATTATACTTGTCTCAGATTTACACTCTCGCCTGATTTCATCATTCGTAACCCTGTCATACATTGATTTCCCACACATTCGTCTAAGAGATCGCATTTCAACCGCGTTCACTGGGCTTTCATCCTTCCTCTGCCAGTTCCATGTTTCACTTCCATACATAAGTGTTGGGACTAAAACTCCGTTGTGCACTGCCAGTTTAGCTTCGATTGACATATTTTTATTAGAAATTACTGTGCTTAGTGCTCCGTTCATTTTGTTGCCCGCATTCACTCTTCTTTCAACATCTTTTTCTACTCTTCCATCTCTTGTGTCGAATCATTTTCTATAAAAAGTAAGCTCATGTAAGAATGTCATTACAATAATACAATTAAAAGGCGCAGTTGGTTAGACAGCCAACTGTGAACTGGCGCCGTGGGTTGATCGTGATTCCCGCCAGTTGCAAGAAAAAATCGGACATGATTTATTCTCAATTGGTCTGGGTGTTATGGTGTATTATTCATACATACCTTCCACATCCTTTCTCACCTGTTGGCAAGCCTGTGAAATATAGGCTTAGCTGGTTATTCCTAGATAAATTAAAAAGGAAAAGAGAAATGTCACGATGAAACTTTTCCTAATACTGATTGTTTAGGCGTTAAATTATTCGCGACAAAGTACAGTTTTGGCGCAAAGTCACACCGGTTTACGTTGTGTAATCTTTCCTATACGGACCCGTCAGGCTCTGAAAATATTACGGAACATCTTTTTTTATGATAGACCATGGTTATGAATAAGTTACCAGCCGGTGTGGGTTGTGTAAATCATATTTGATGTCCTGTTCTTTAGAATTTTTTCAAGATAAGGCTCGGGTTTGAAGAGAAACTCGGCCTTGGGTCCCATCGTCTACGAGAAACCCTTCCGAGAAATTAGAATATGAGTGGGCATGTGATGTAAAAGCTAGAACTACGTCATGGACGCGGGTAAAAGCTACATTTTATTATCATCGTGAAGAATGATTTATATGGGGCCAAAATCAAACAAACATCAGGCGTTTCCCTGTAGGAGAGGATAGAACGCCACACCACTGTCTTTTAGTAACCGAGCAAAACAAGATTTTCAGCCGAAACTGAATTTTTTTTAAATAAGTTAAAAGTCTAAATTTGTTTCAGCAGAGGGAAAACATTTTTAAGAACTGAAATCTGAATAACCAACTAGGGAGGAAAAATCAGCTTGTCTGCAAACATTCGGGCATACTCAAAACATTTTTGAAGTAACGAACTAGAAAAAGTATAAGAATTGGAAGATTGTTTTAGGCGTTGCCTAGTGGTAAATCGGTTCAGGCGAATGAATCTCACCCACATGATAAAGGTTTCAGCTCTTTCACTTCACAAAAGTCAACAGATGGAACAGTTGAGGAAATGTAGATGTTTAAACGTGGACAGAATGGCGAATGTAACACAGGGTATAAAGTGGCCACTGAAACTAGTCAATGACAGGTCATAAGCCCTGTTAATGCCTAGACTTCCATATCCCTTCTTAAAAACGTTTTCACTCTCTGCTGCAACAAATTTGTAATCCAGCCTGTTGCAAAAATTTGGACATACTCAAAAGATTTTTAAAGTTAAAAGTAACTTAAAAACGCCAAAATTAGGCGTTTTTTTTAAACTTACGAGTTCATTAAAATAATAATGTAAAATAAAATACTAAATGAAGTAAAAAGCGTAAATTAATTTAATTAAATATTTTCGCGCTTTTTGACTCCCAACAGTTCTTCTATGTACGCCATAGGAACGTAAACTTATATGCAGTAAAAGAAAGCCGAAACAAACTTAAGTTTACACACAAACTAAAAACACGAGCCATAAAAGATGCACCCGAGTACAGCCGAACGTAATCCGATATATTCTACTGGGGGTTTCGGCAGATCCAAAATTTCGGCCAAATTTCGGCCAAAACTAAAACCGAGGCCTAAACTAATTTTACTGGCCGAAACTGAAACTTCGGTCGGTCACTACTATATTTGCAAACATACTTCGCTCCCTCTACATTCATGCATCTTTTCATGCACGCATGCCGTTTATGTCCTCGTGGTGTAATGGTCAGCGCGTTTGCCTACCATACAAGAGGTGGCGGTATTAAAATCTTTAAAAGTGGGATATTACTTTAAACTTATTTGGATTACAATTGTTTGCAATAATTATAACATCGTCAGTTCGAAATACGACTTCGTTTGTAAGAATCTGACTTTGGAATTAATGGGTTTGTTGCAAACATGACAACCTCTGCAAGTATTGTAAGTTGGTAATCTTCAAAATAAAATTTAACATTTCACTGTTGTTTATTTATTTTCTTCATTTACGCCCAAGGGGCATTTACAAAAAAAAAAAACAAAAAATATACAGAAAAAAATTAAGATAATATTACATAATCGTCATTATTTCATAACTACAATAAAAATCACAACGAAAGTCGCCTGGTTCTGAGAATTACAAATGGTCTATTGTCCTTTTAATCCTGAAGAATAAAGTCAAAATACGTAATTGAATCGATCATTTGAGAAGCCTCTGTCAGTCTAAACTTTTTTGAAAAACTGTTTTTTATAAAATTTTGAATGAAATGTTTAGCATCATAATCATTATTCCCTTTCCGCACCTTATAGTGCGTAGGGCACAGAATTGGTACACCAATCGCTGTGTATCATGATCATTTTTGTTACATGAAGGTAAGATGATCAGTCTTACGCTTCAGATACCAGTCCAGGGTCTATGAAATGAACGTAGGTACGCAGAAAACAGCCAGCTATAAAAATGTGAACTTTTATGAAAACTGTTAATAATCAAAACTCCAAAACAGTTTGAATGTTTTTTACTTTAAAAAATAATAAATAATGTGTACATTCGTTTTTTTATACCAAAAATAATATAGCCGTAGTCTATATTTGACCGGTTTTAATGATGTTTACAGTCTGGCTAACCGCACAACCTAAGATTTTGCAGAAAACAGCCAGTTTTAGTAAAACTCTGATGAATGTTGCATTATTATTATTTTATTTTTTCATATATTTTCTTGTATTTGAAAAATAAATTTATATATTATTATTTGTATAAACATGTTTATTCTGATCTTTCCGGCTGTTAATTTTTATATGTTATTCATTGTTTTTATAAATGTAAATAATATTATTAAGTCAGTAGGTATAAATATAATCTTCACCAACAAGCTACAAGAAGTGGCTTGGTGGGATTTTAGTTTTAGTAAAAATATAACAAGTGAAATTTTTTTAAATTGTAAAAATGTATAATTATGCTATTAAATCAAATAAAATTATGTATTTAGCATGTTATTTTACATTTATATTACGGTATTTTATTGTGAAAAATCACTTAGTTCATTTGTTATGATAGCTTAAAAAATAATTTAACTGTTTGGCTGATCTAAAATATGGATTTTGCAGAAAATAGCCAGATCAAATAATGAATGTTATCTCATTCAAACTTTGAATTTATGAGGTGACATTTTGTAATAAAACAAGTTTTTTTATGAAAGCGGCCTGGCTGTGGTATCTGAACAGAATTGACCTTACTACACCCGATAACACCAATATCTTATTTTTCTAAAATTGTGGACTGGCTGCTTTCTGCATAACTATGTTCAAATATTCTGGTGTAAAACACCTGTTTAAATAAATATTTTATGTCAACCATATCGGGAATCAAACCCAAGACCACTTGCATGGTAGACAAAAGCGCTGACTACTACACCACGAGGCCGAAAAATTTAAATGTTCATATTCAACTTAAATAAAAAGGTATCTAATATCGTATTTGTCTATTATTTACTTTTATTTTTTAATAGAACATTGGTTTCTAACGGAATAAAGTACGTTTCGAGTCAAAGTCACATCCGCCAAAAACCCGACTTGTGGGGTTTCTCACATGACCGATTAAATTTTTTGGAAGTTCCTGGAAGGACTTGTAAGTTTGGGGTTGTCAGTCGCCAGATTGGGTGAATATGAATATAATTACATATAAAATATTAACTGGTAAAATAGAAAAAAAAATTGTTACATAAAAAAAAGTTGAAGCTGTTATAGTAACAGTTATTTGTGATTTACTCAAAATACAGAAGATGGATTTTGCCGAGTTTGCAAATAGTAACATCAGTAGGTCAATCACCATTTGAGCGATCACAATGAACAATTATGAACATGCTTTAGTTATCACAGTCATACGTCAACGCGTGGGTACCTAATCTCTAAGTCAACGCTCGTGTCGGTTTGTTTTTTGGTTTCCTCCTAAATAAATACAGTTCGCTGGCAAAAAATTGGCGTTCACTTTAAAAAATAATACAATATATTGCATTTGTAAAATAGTAAGGAGGATCCTAATACAAAAAAAAAGAAAAATAAAATACTATTACATACTATGGCGACCGCTTTTCTTGACATTTGACTTGCCAACCACCGGCTAAATGCAATAAATAACATAATAAATAAATAAACAAACATAGCATAATAAATAAATAAACAAACAGTAAATATTTTTACATCTACGATGCGAATGTTGATGGATGCAGAGAACGAGGAAGACCAAGAAAGACAAGAAAGAAAAGACACGATCAAGTCCATCAAATACTCAAGACGGACATGTCAAAAGTAGTAATAATCGGCGTGCGTGCATGAGAAGATGTATGAATGTAGAGCAAGCGATATATGTATGCAAAGATAGAGTGATATGGCGTTCTATTCTCTCTGCCTACCCTAACGGGGAAAGGCCTTATTGGTTTGTTTTGGTTTTTCTTTTATTTTCGTAGTTATGTCATACCATATTTATATGCTATAAACTTTTTAATTATTAAAAAAGTAATGGCCCACGCTCAGACGCTGAAGTCTTTGTCGGTATTTTTTCCAATTTATGTTATAGCTTAATTTTAAGATGTATTTTTGTAAATATATTTCTATGTAAATAATATATGAATGGAAAAAATTGAGCATAGGTACCTATCGTGCCTATGTAACGTTTAATGTTAGTGTATTTAATAAAATGTTTTAGGAATCCACTTACTGAGTTGTGCACCTTCCGCAATAGCTCTCCCGTCAAAGGTATTTCTGGGACTTTCCTCATGGAGCCCGGCCGCATGCGGAAGCTGCGGTTCAGGGAAGCGAGAAATCCCCCCGACTTCTGCCTCTTTAGCTCGAAGCATCGCTCCGTCTCCATTATAATCAAATTCCACTTCAGCTGTCGATTCTCGAGTCCAAAATTCGACACTGTATCGCTTTTTGCATGACTAGAGACAGTTTTTATCCGAGCCAATAACAGTTACTTGCACGGGCGAATGGTCCAACAGTTTTTGTAGCCGACACAGCGCAACCTTGGAGTCAGTCCGTAGTCTGTACTCTGTACCATAAATCTAGATGATTCTGACGGAAGAAGAGAATGGAAACACACTGTCAGTCAAATTTAGCTAAATAGGAGTTACGTATCTTATAAATTAAGGTCGAATGAAACGATTCCTGCACGAAATACAATCATTAAGTTGAAATGCGAATATTTGCGTGTTTTATCGTTGGACCCTATTTAAGCATACTAAATTGAAAGGAAAACAAGCACTTTGGATTTGTCACGAACAGTTTATCTTTGTTGTGTTCGAACAACATTAATTAGGATATTTTATAGGTTAGTTTATAATATCTAAATATTTATAAAAATACTATATTAATTACTGTAAAACTAATAATTAGTAGAATGAAAATTAATTTGCTTTTACATAGATCGCCCTCTATATTCTATTTTTTACCTTCAACATGACATAATTTTTACTAGTCACAAAACTCGAGATATCTTTTGAAGTCCGAATATTTAATGCTGCTTTTGGATTCGGATGCTGCCTGTTCTACTATTCTAAGTTGCAAACTGTTTTCGTAATACTAAGAAAATGTATGGAATATTCTACCTCAATATTCAATTATAATAATTACGAACTTGACCGCGGTTTGGAGCGTCTTTATGGTTAGCAAAAATACGAAACGAATATCAACTAGTCTTTGCGGCTGAGAGATAATAATTATTTTTGTCAAATACAATGAAGAAAACTGATTTGAAATTCGAACCTAGCATAAAAGTCAACCGCATCATAATAAATTATTATAAACATCTCTGGATGTGGTTCACGTTTGATAGCGCAATAATTGATGAGCAACTATTATTATTTTAACAAACAGGTCAAATAATAGCGAATTATTGATGAATGTTGATTTATTAACCATCAAACATTAAATTTGCAAATTTAAACTACACATTGTATGTAATGTTTGTGTAAGTATACCGAAATGAGTACCTACTACCGGGTGTAGGTAAACTTTATGGTTTGACGCTCGAGTAGGTAAATCTTTGAAGTAATGGAACTTACTCAAACCCAACTCATTAAGAATCCATTCAGCGTGCACAGAATACGTGGAAGTTTATCATAAACACTAAGCACACACTGGCGTGCTTTCGTTTCCTACCTCCTGAGTTATTTAAAATCGATATTGAACGGCGAAAAAGGTTACGGGCATATGAAATAAGAATATCGTTAAGAGCCAGGTCGCTTCGGAAGTGAAGAGGCTGTCGGCTATTGTGTTCCCGAGGGATTCGAATGCAATGGCAGGTGGTAGATCCAGATGTTCTCATCTAAGGGAACACGTGTTCCGAGTTCTTACCCTCTCAGCACAAGGGCTCTCAAATATCCGCGCGGGAAGATCGGTCTCCACTGATTACAGTGTTAGCAGTGAAAATATCAATATATTTGTCTAAATGGAAAATATTTGTTCTCAAACAAAGCGACAAATGAGTAATAAGATAACGAGTTTAGTACATGAATACGACAATTGTGCAAGAACCATTTCATACGAACCCAAATTAACTCGTCGGTATCTATTTCATGATCAAAATACCAACTTCCGTGTTTATTAGTTCTACAAACTTACATCGAATCGGTACTGAATTGTTACACAATTTCCACTTTCAGCAATAGCTGTCAGAGTTCATTTTCGAAAACTCTGTTTACTATTTGGAATCTAAACAAAGCAAGATAAAATTCACTAATCCCGGTTCACGTAATTACGAGAGTTCAATAACTGTGCACGCAGATTGTGCTTTTCTAATGTCTGTCACTAAAAACGCGACGCGGAGCACATAAATGAAAATGGGATAAAAAAGGCCGCGTTTAAATTTGGCGCCGGTTGCGAGCGACACGCGCGGCCAGACGCGACAGCTATCAAAACCCGACTGACGCTAACTTGAGAGAGGTGAGGAACGAAATAAAGAACTAACATAGCTAGCGAGCTGGACCACAGTACACTGGAAGTAACGGCAGGTAAATTTAAGCCACGTAAAAACAAACCCTTCATAACTCAACCTCTTTGTCGGTTTGGGTTGTAGTTCACGAAAGATTTTTTTGCGAGGGTGAGTTCGCCGGCCGGTCAGGTAGCGGGGATGCCCGTTTTCCGAAGGCTCTCCCGAGAGGAACCGGGAAGGAACGAAGCCTCACATTCCATAGCCGACCACTGCACTGATTCAGATCGTGAAATTCACAACTCATACTTTGACAGATAAATTGGTGTCTAAATTAGGCATAAACTCGGGCGAGCATTATTTTAGCACGAGAAGAAAGACACGATTCTGCAAACAACTAAAACATTTTTATTTTTATTGATTGTAAAGTATTGCTTCGTGGTAGCCCGCCAAAGCCCGTAATTATTGTACAAGAAAAATAAAAATAAAAACATTTTTCATAATAAGGAAGTATCACATACTACGAATACCGATAAAAATATATAAAATGGATATAGAAAAATTAAATGTATTTTCAAAATCAATATGGATATTGTGGAGAAATGTTTTCATACATAAATGTGAAAAAGAAATTTAATAAAAATACGTTGCTAGAAAAAACGGACGTATTTGGCTTGTTTGCTTTTGGTTGTTGTGACGTCAAGATTCTTGATAATATTCTAGACAAATTTCGATGGCCTGGAACAAATAAACATGAATCGTCATGTGTTGTGTGGTCAATGTAATAACCGTTTTTGAAAATAAAATTAAAAATTTTAAAGTATTTTTTTATGCTAGGTAAATTTCGATTTTTTTTATTGGATAGTATTTCTTAAACTTTAATTATTTTATTATTATTTTTTGTTTTAATTTATTATATAAATAAAAGACGAGTAATACTTTAATCCACAAATTTGGAATATCCAGTGACCGGTTTCATCGCTTCCGCGACATCTTCGAGACTGGTATCTTTATTAAAGGGTTCAATGTATTTATACAAAACAGAGGTAAGCATAGATAATTCAAAGGTATATGAAAGTAAATTAAATAAAGTTATTTTTATCTTAAGGATCATTATAAAAAAAAATTCTTCGGGTTAACTAATGAGTTGATATAATGATATTTTAATGAACTCAACTTAAACTCCAATCGTAGCGTACCTTGATAATTTAAGTTACATAAAGGTAAGATTATCAGTTTTGTGCTTCAGGTACCAGTTCAGGGACTATGAAATATTCTAGTGTGAAAACACCCCTTTAAATAAATATTTCATATCAACCATATCGGGAATCGAATCGAACCCGAGACCGCTTGAATGATAGGAAAACGCGCTGATTATTATTATTATTATTATTATGGATAACTTATATAGCACCGTTTTCGTAATATAATACCTCAAGGACACTTTACAAAGTGATTCTATAGATAAGTAAATTTAATTTAAGCACTAAATTTGAAATTTAATTAAAACAATTTATTTTGTTATCACATTCTGCATTACATGAACACTATTTTACGAAGCCGACACTATTACACTATATTATACATCTTAAAAAAAAACATTTTATAAAATTTTACCTAACACATAACTTATCTTATTTCATGGATATACAAATTACTAGACAATAAGGTAGGATAAATATGTAATGTAATAACTATTAACATTTGTACAATTTGTAGGGCTTTACATTGATTATTGTCTGGTGGTTGCGTTGCGTTGGTATGAAGATCTACACAGGCAAGCTTACTAAAAACCCTACTGTCATGTTGATTTTTCATCTCGGAATCTATTTGACAATGTGCCATTTCACGTATATCGTCTTAATCCACACGGCACGATAAAACTTGGGTGGATTGACATTTAAAAAAAATAAATTATTCAGTGGCTACTCTCGGGTAAAAATCATGCAAAAAGAAATCTTGTGAAGATAAGTCGGTGTACAGGTTAGTGCGTTTGTCGGCTATCGAATATTGAATAAGAGTAGATTTAATATAATATCGGCTATTTCATAGAAATAAAAAATAATAATCATACGAAAAAAAAACATAAAAATCAAAGAGAAGGTTAAGAAATTGTGTGTTAAATAATGTATGTATTAAATATATCAACAATATTTTGAGTTTGTCCAAATTTTTGTAGACAAGGACTGGATTCAACTCCGTGGGGAGCTGTTTATATTAACATATTACAACAGAGATGAAGAACATTTAAGAAAAGGTAATATTGACAGGTCATAAGCCCTGTAGATGCCTAGACTTCTATATTACCTTTTCTCAAATGTTCTTCATCTCTGTTGTAATATGTTAATATTAAATATATGTTAATTTTTATTACTAAAGCACACATATGAATACGTTTTTGTGATATACAGTAAAACAATACATTATTGTAATATTTTACATATTTATATACATATACACACTATAATAATTGTAAAATTACTATTTTTATTTTTCATTTTCTTTTATTTAGGAAACACACAGTACAGTTACATAGTTTTATATTTTACACAGTTAGACTTAACTCTAATGGACCAGTGAAGTTTCTATATAGTAATATTGTAAAATTACTGTATTGTAAAATGAAACAATTAAAAAATACTAAAAAATAAATTTAAAAAAACAAACTAATAAATAAAATAAAATAAAAATTAATTTATAATAAAAAAAATGGCAACTAAAAATCTGGATTTTCAAAAACTTATAATATATAATAATTTAAACAAACAAACAAACCATTACACTGTTTCCCTGTAAAGGTAGGCAGAGTAGATAGAACGCCACATCGCCACGAATTAGTAATTTCTTGAAGTTATTATGCGGATAACGTCGAAATTTTTTTTTTTTTTTTTTGTATACTTAACTCAACGACTTGTGCCACTATTCTCGCTCAGATCAGGTGCGAAATATCTTGCACGTATTTCGGCTAAGTTAATACCACAATAATTTGTTTTCTTAGAACAGCTGGTTTAAAATTGTATTCAACCTATTTAATTCAATTATGAGTAAAAAATATTTCAATTTTATGATTGTGTGCCAAATAGCCATCGGTTCTTAAATGTTGACTGCCGATCTTTTGGTCCAACAGTTCTAAGAAAATTCTCACGGGAATGGAATTTCTATTTACAAAATAAGTTAATTCAAATTGATTTATTCTACATTTAGTCACTAGGCAAATCTCGGACGTAAAATGTACATGTTATTAAATATTTGTATATAAACACTTACCGACATTTCTATGTCTACCGGTTTCGAGACGTACCCGTCTCTTCGTCAGAAAACCAAATAAACCAACATCCAAACTAATATGCCAAACCCGTGTTGGTTTTATATTTTTGTGCAACAACTATGGTGAAGTGGGTTTTGCATGTTGGTTGAATTGGTGTCCTGATGAAGAGACGGGTACGTCTCGAAACCGGTAGACATCGAAAAGTCGGTAAGTCTTTATGTACAAATATTAAATAACATTTAGTAAAATATTTGACCACAAAGTTAATGCTTTAAATATTAATAATAAAATGTACATATTTAGTACTATATATAAAGCTATATATAAAGCTCTTCCTAATGGTTGTTTTCAAAGTCATTCGGATTATTCATATTAAAAATAAAAAAATCCCGCGATTTTAATTTGAGAATCCGCAACAGATACATAATCTCTACTTATTTTTTTAATTAAGCAGATACCAAGGCAACAATTGTAAACCCTAATACCTAAGATTGATAGATATTTCAACAGAGATAGAGAGCATTTTAAAAATAACGTCTAGTGATCAGTAAAACAACTCAGTGATGGATCATCATCGTTTCTCTATTCGCACCCAGAAGTCCATGGGGCGCTGGATTGGCACTCCAATGACAGCGTATCTAGATCATTTTTGTTAGATGCAAGGTAAAGTTATCAGTCTAACGCTTCAGGTGCCAAGTCCAGGGAATGTGAAATATTTTTTTTTTAAAAAAAAAGACGGGCGTGTCGTTTATTCAAATGGAGTAGAAGGAATAGCTACTGTAACTTAGTTTTATATCCCGACTAGTTTTTCTTTACAGTGATAGTTCATGGTTACGCTATTTTCAAATAATAACGGTTTTGAAAAAACGGTTTAATCTTTTGCGGAATTGTTTCAGTTGTTTTGTAAGATAAACTGTTTTTTTCCACAGTACTACCTTTAAAATCGATATTGAATGTCCAACCTGCAAGGAATAAATTAACCCAGATCTGTAGAATGGTAAGCGAACGTGCCATTTTTTTCAGGATTTTTAGCTGAAAGTAGCCATAGAGTCGAAAATACTAGCCCAGGGTTGCCAGTTCTATTTAAAACACAGAACTGTATTTTTCATTTACAACAGTTCGTAAGTCCTGAAAATTCCAAAGCTTCCGGAAACTATATGGTGTACTGTTATTGCGTTTACCAGCAAAAAAATAAATAATCATCACCATTAAACCCTTATCAGCACCCAATGGTGCATATGGCACTGCAGTGCTGAATCAAATGCAGAATATTTTGATCACCTGTAACAGGAATGTAAGGCGATCAGTCTTACGCTTCAGGTACCAGTCTAGTGACGATGAAATATTTTAGTGTAAAACCCCTTTCAACACAAATATTTCATGATAACCTTCCTAGCAATTGAACCACGGACCTCAAGGATAATAAGCAAACACGCTAACCGCTACACTATGAAGTAGAAGATTTTCCTTTTGGTTTGCTTAACCGAGATTTTTATTTGCGAGCAGCCACCGAGAATCCAGGATTCTGGATCTGTTTAACACAAAAACGTTGTTCTTCAAAGTAGGTTGAATGCTGACGAAATACGATCTCTCAGGCAAATGTGTGATACAACGATGTTTGATAGGTGCACAGATGTAGAGATCCTTGAACTATGTTAGGCTGAGACAAGCATTATAGAGAGAATCAAGAATGGGGTGCTTCGTTGGTTTGGACATGTAGAGCGAATGTACCGCGAAAAACGGCTAAAAACATCTACATTGAGAATGTCGATGGATGCGTGAAATGAGGAAGACCGAAAAAGACACGATTAAGTCTTTCAAATACTTGAAGATGGACATTTCAAGAATAGAAAAATCGGCGTGCGTGCGAGAGAAGATGTATAAATGTAGAGGAAGCGAGGTATGTATGCAAAGACAGTGATGTGACGATCTATCGTCCCAGCGTGATGGATTGTTTGTTTTGTATTCTTCATCCTTCTGGATATAGATAATAAATAAATAATAAAATATAATATTATATTACAATAAAAATCAAGCTGTTTTCTCGTGCCTTGAGGATTTCATACTTACATGACGTGACTTGACTGATCCACAATGTGCACTTTAGACTGAGACTGAAGACTGAGAAGTGATAAAAGGTACTCACCTGGAACAAAAAAAAGAAATAATTAATTTAAATCCAGAAAAATAGGGATAGTACGAGTATTAACAATTTTATTTTATTTTATTTTATTTTATTTATTTGGATAACCAACAGCTATAATTATATCATATTTATATAACAAAACAAATAACAAATAAGCCAATTACAGGTTTTCACAAGTAGCATCACAGTAAGTTAAAAAAGATTCTCGAATATAAAATGAATAGTAATTAAATGTAAATTTAAAAGAAAAGAAAAAAAATACCACGAGTTATTTTGAAAGCAAACGCCGCACGTTATTAAGATTATTTTCAAATAAATATATGTTAAATGATTTATTTAGTACATTAAAATTATTAAAAGTTCGCCATAAATATGAATTTTGCCTATAATTAGATGAAACAAGAGGTATGTGAAGAAGAGGGTTATTTCTTAAAACTTTGGAAGGAACATTGATAGAAAGTTTGCAAAGTAGTTCAGGACAGTCAATTGAACCAGAGGCAATTTTAAGTAAATAAATTATATCCGCTATTTCACGACGTTTTTGCAGAGGCAGTAGGTGATGTTTTTTACATATATGAATATACTGGTCAGATTTAAATTATTGAATAAATTAATATTTAAAGAGCTATTTTTATGATTTTCCATCTTAAATAGTAAATATTTTTCCAATAGGGAAATATCACGTAGATACTACGAAAACCAATTAAAATAAATGATATGGATTTAGAATAATTAATGGTATTTTCAAAATCAATATGGATATTATGGAGAAATGTTTTCATACATAAATGGAAAAAAGAAATTCAATAAAAATACGTTCGTTATAAAACGCGAAGTGTTTGGCCTTGGTTGTTGTGACGTCGAGATTTGTGATAATGTTCTAAACATAATTCAATGGCCAGGAACCAAGAAACGTGACGTGTAAGGGGCGTGGCCGATGGAATGGCCGTTTTTGCGGGAATTAAAAATTACAAATTTAGAAATGTCTTTTATGCTACTAATAATTGGCAAAAAATTTTTTTTTCCTGGACAGTATTTTATAGACTTTTATTACGAGTACTTTAAAAATATTTTTTTAAAAACGTGATATTTCCCTATTATCTAAAAAATTCGGGGTTCTCGATATTAAACATACATACCATCATGCCGTTTCCCCGTAGGGATAGGCAAAGAAGATAGAACGCCACATCACTCTATCTTTGCATACATAACTCGCTTCCTCTACATTCATTCATCTTCTCATGCACGCACGCCGATTATTCCTACTGTTGACAAGTCCATCTTCAAGTATTTGATGGATTTTAATTAATGAGATATTCTGTAATATTCTCAATGTAACTAAAAGTAAATAAATTAAATGAAAATCATACATCATTTTACTAAAACGCTGCCATAGAAAAAAGTCGTTCTCTTCGCCACTAAATCAGTGTAGGGTGAAGATAGATTGTCATGAATTAGATTGAAGTCTCATATATTTATCGTGTTTATGAACATATTGAATACCATTATTTTATTGCCCTTGTTTGTCTTTGCTACAAAGTTTCATGTTCTTTTTGTTCAGTTTCTTGCTTATGTGTTTGTTTATGTAACTGTTGTAATTGGCTTAGGCTGTATACATAATAAATAAATTAATAAATATGTTTATAAATAAACTATACTTATATATTTTATATATTATACAATGTTCTTAATTTGGGTTAATAATTTGCACAAACAATGTTTAAGTTGACAGCTGACGTTTTAAAATTGATTTTGAATCTGTTTTTATAACCAATTATAATATTATCTACTTTACGAAACTAACCAACTTAATTTCGTATGAAATATATAATTTTTCGCAAAATGTGGCAGTGATTTAAAGTGATAATGGTTGACTAAAGACCAGAGGGTATCTGAACCATTTACCTGATGTTTGCGGCCGGTGGCAGGTGTTACAAAAAGTAATCTTTGCCAACAAAAGATTCGCTCTGGAGAGAAGCACCATTAATCATTCTTGTGATTATATTTTATAATAATACTCGTCACAGGTAATATTGAATTTATTAGTGGTTCAAGTATAATTCGTATATAATTTAGACCTCAAAATGATTGCAGAAAATGTTTTATTATAATCATATTTTATAATAATTTCAATGAAAATTAAAAAAAAAAACTTCATTTATGGGAAGATTGCGAAATGTAATAGATGTAAAGAGTAGTGTTCTTCTATATAAAAAAAACCATATGTCCACACATAAATTACTGTTCTTCTATTCTATTTTGATAACTTATAAAGCGCCATTTTCGTAATAAAATACCTCAAGGGCGCTTTACATGGTGATTCTATTGTTAAGTTAATTTAATTGAAGCTTTTAAATTTGTAATTTATGTAATGAAGGAGAAATTGAAAATATACAAATTCTTCAAAATAAAGCGATGAGGATTATACTCAAATTAAATATCTATTCTAATGTAGAAAGAATGCAAAAAAAATTGGCTTGCTCACAGTAAAGCAGCAAATTAAATATAATGTAGCAATTTTTACAAATAAAATAATTAAGAGGATGAATAAAATAAAAACAATAATAAAATTTAACCAACAATGTCATACATATGAAACAAGGTATAAAAAAAAGATAAGATTACCAATGAGGAGAAAAACAGACACTCAAAACTCATTGTACAAGGGATTAAAGCTGTACAGTGAGTTACCTGAAGGAATAAAGGAGATAGAAAAGATCGAAGTATTGAAAATTAATTTGAAAAAATATGATTGAGAATTTTGATAAAAAATTGTAATGTTATTAAAAGTTTATATTAGTTCTTAAGATGTTATGAACTAACTTAATAAAGCATAAATAAATATTACTAGGTATAAGTACCTATTAAACACAAAATTTTATTTGTCTTATTTAAAAGCAATTCGGACAAAGCGGACCAATTTAATTTCACATATCGCACCTTTAGGACGAAAACGACTCAACTAAAAAAACAACATTTTGAGAAATTTGTTGTCTTCTTTCAAACGATCACTGAGTTTAATTAAATTATTAACACCTCTCTCACGCTTTCACTTCCAAAACTTCAAAAAAAAGTAAAAAGAAATAATTTTCTGCTAAAATGTAATGTTCTGTAAAAAAATTGAGTAGGACCGATTACTTTTCGAGATTTGCGACCACAAACATACGTAATCTAAATTTATATATATATCTATATATTTTACAAAATTAGGTACCTATTACTTTCTTTATTTGACGGTTTACACTTTGACTTGGCTATAAAATGTTTAAGACAGCCAAAACATCAATTTATACGTCACTTTTGTTCAAATTCAATGTCAAGTATAATTTAAATTCAACATGACTTTTTGGTCAAAATTAACCATGTAATATTAAATTTATTCACTTCTGCCTTTCGAATTAGTTCATTGTGGTATACGAAAATAATATTGAGTTTCATACGTGGATTTCATTTTAATTACTAAGACTAACATTGTAATAAACATTAATTTTGATGAGTATTGAATTGAATGCATGCTGACTCTGATATCAAATATCCCAATCAGTGTCCTCATTGTTCAGTTCATCAATTAATCAAAGAATCTCGCATTTTAAAGTTAAGAACATCAGATTATATTTTATTAGTTCATAATATGTTTGCCAACAATATTTTGAGTTCGTACAAATTTTTGACAAGGACTGGATTCTACTTCCTGGGGAGCTGAAAGTGGCCACTTAAACCAGCCAATGACATGACATAAGCCCTGTAGATGCCTAGACTTCTATATCACCTTTTCTGAAATGTTCTTCATTTCTGTTGTAATATGTTAATATGTTTGCGTTTGCCTGCCATGCGAGAGGTCTCGAGCTCGACTACCTACATGGTTGATATGAAATATTTATTTCAAAGGGTGCTACCACACTAGAATACTTCATATTCCATGGACTGGTACCTTAAGCGTAAGACTGATCATCCTACTTCATGTAACAAAAATGATTAAGATATGATGCGATTGGTGTACCTATGCAGTGGCCCATGCACCATTAGGAGCCGAAATGGAATGATGATGATGATATTTGCAAACAAACCAGCACGCCGTTTCGCCGTACGGGTAGGTTGAGAGGAAAGAACGCCATATCCCCCTGTCCTTTCATACAGATCTCGCTTCCTCTACCTACATTCATCTTATTATGCACGCGCGACGATTATTATTACTTTTGACATGTCCATCTGGATCCATATTGTTGGATTTGGTCATGCCATGTCATTCTTGGTCTTCTTCTATTTCTGCATCCATCAACATCCGCATCATAAATCTTTTTCGCCGCCCTTTCGCTGTCCATTTGCTCCACATGTCCTAGTGTACAACAATAACAAACAAAACAAACAACAACAATAAAACATTTTTAACGCTTATCTGGACGATTCACGATCAGGGGTGATATTTTAAACGCTTTCGTGGTCGTAGAAAAAGCGTTCATCTCACGTATTTACGTACGAAATACGCGAGATAACAGTGTTTTCAAATAGAACCGCAGGAAGATTAAAATATGAACAAATAGCCTAAAAAGTATGAAAACATAACTAAGAAAAAGAACTCTGAAATTATAAACATAAGTGGCCACTTTACACACTGTGTAACATTCACCATTCTGCCTAAATTTGAACATCCATATTTCTTCAATGCTTTCATCTGTTGATGTTTGTGAAGTTAAAGAGCTGAAACCTTTATTTATGCGGGTGAGATTCATCTAATTGAATTATTTCACCCACGTACTAGGCAACGCCTGAAAATATTATTTTTTCAATTTCTATACTTTTTCATGGACCAGGTAATTTATCAACAATATTTTGAGTTTGTCCAAATTTTTGTAGACAAGGACTGGATTCAACTCCCTGGGGAGCTTTTTATATTAAAATATTACAACAGAGATGAAGAACATTTGAGAAAAGGTAAATAATTACACTGAGGGTAATTATTTAACACTTTCTCGGATTAGCCGGAATACCACAACGATGAGGGTAATCATTACCTTCTCTCAAATGTTCTTCATCTCTGTTGTAATATTTTAATATAAACAGCTCCCCAGGGAGTTGAATCCAGTCCTTGTCTACAAAAATTTGGACAAACTCAAAATATTGTTATAAACAAAAGTAACACTATGTTTACAAACATTATAATTACCTTGTTAGATTTGAATTTGTACAATGTTTGGTACTGAGCCTTGTACTTACCAATGCACTCAATTTAACAAGAGCATTATTTTGCAACGCATAAAATGTGTATTATTATGGTTAGTCAAAATACTGAGCCAGTAATATTATGCAAACTGGTTATCTTCAGATTACAGGAAGCAGGTGTTTGTATGTAGTAAGTGATGTAGATTTCAATTCGGGGCATGCGACATCCCTAATTAAAGTCTTATCAAGGATGTGTCAATAAATTTAAATGTTTCAAGATATAAAAATATTTCAATGTAGGTTTTTAATAAAATTATACATTGTTGCAAGATTAAGATTAAGGAAAATTAAGCAGAGTCGAGGAATGTTCTCCTAACTTTACTCAGATATGTTTACAGTCGATTTAACGGTACATTGCATATATTTATAATAATAATCAACATCATTATTCCCTTTCCACTTTACCACATTGCTATTCTAGTGTAAAATAACATTTTAAATAAGTATTTGAAAAAACGGCGCACAGTGTTTCGTTTCATGCAAGTTAGACGCTAAAAATTCTCAAAGTCAAGTAAAAGTCATAATGAAAAATTATGTTAAAATAAATTATATGATAGTTAACTGAAACGAACATTTCAAACTCTCAAAAAATTGAAATGGAGAATGGTGTGAAACTTAGAGAATCGGCAACTCTTAATGAGCTCACCATTGGCGGTACTATCTTTCCTCGTGATAATATTTACAAGTATACATGGACCTCGCCAGATGAACGCACAAAATTGCAAATTAACCACGTGCTCTACAGCTCAACATGCAGGTGGGAGTTGCTTGACGTTAGGGCTTATCGCGGAGCCAAGTTATACAGTGACCACGAGCTCCTCGTTGGGAAAATTCTCTTTATGCTTTACCGCATTGCTAAATCAAATATGCTTCAGCCTATCGACGTCGAAAAACTGAAAATTCCCAACACTATACAACATTCTAAAGGGAATGTTCTAGCAAATCTAGAAAACACGAACAATAGTCACAAATCCTGAACTCCAACGGACTACATTGAAAATCAGGGGCAAACTCTGAAGACCTCAATTATGTTGTCCGCAAAGACTGTTCAAGGAGCTAAAGAGAGCGTGCGTCTGTATTTGATGTCAAATAGTACTCGGAATGATATTGAAAAGCGAGCGAAAGTATTAAGAAGCAGTGAAACAGACCACAATCAAATCGTTGTAAAAAACAGCTACCAATGCCAAGACAAAATTGACAATAGATCTACGACAAACGGACAAACGGACAAACGACGCTTCGTGGATTGGCAAATAAATGCAACAGAAGAGGCATCTTGCAGAAATAACTCCAAAACACTATTCAAAATTACTCGCAAAGTATGTGGCAAGACAATACCGTCCCGGGGTCCTGTTTGCAGTCCCAGTGGGGTGGTTGAGTCTGATATGGTGGCAAGTGTGTGTCATCTGGAAGAATAATTTCTGCGGGGTCCTTAATGGCCCACCTCCCTCGGACCTATTCGATATTTCGGCAAAAGCTGTTTAAATAACACCCTTAGAGCAGCCAATATCCTTGACCATTCCCCCTTGAAATGCCTGAAGAGTGCCAAACGCCGACAAAGATGGAATTAGTCTTGAACTGATAAAAAGTAGTTTGAATGAAATTGTTTAGCCTCTCCACACTGTAGTATAAAAAATCTGGGATAAAGAGCATTGTCCGAGGGATTGGATTAATGGCACAATCATTGCACTTCACAAGAAAGGCGATCCTTTAGAGTGCAATAATTACTCTGCTGAGCCTTCCAAGAAAGATTTTTGCACACATAATCTTAGGCAGAATACGAGTTTCTGTATTGCAGATTTAGAGAGTCAGTCAAACTGGTTTTATTCCCAGTAAATCGTGTGCGGATCATATGCATTCTCCGACAGAAATTCTCGATGCAAACGGTATTTTTTCTAAGATTTATTGGTTTGAAAGCGCTTCATACAGACAGCAATTGTCGTGTGAGAATCGGCAGCTCTTTGACTTTTTGGTTCCGGTTCTCCACTGAAGTGAGGCAAGGCTGCGTCCTTGCGCCATTCTATTCATCACATTGATGGATTTTATGCTGTAACAATCAATACCACCTGATCGAAGCATAGAAATGAACTTCTCTCTAAAGTTGTACGACTTTAAGCATGCAGACGATGAGGTTCTTCTTGCAAAGTCTGTTGGTAGTTTTCAAGAAATTGTTGAACTGGGGGAAAACTCTAGGTCTTTATATTATTAACAAAAAGACTCAGATTATGTGCAACAAATCCTATCCTGACCCTAATCAGCCTCTCTACAATAATAGTCAGAGGACCAAAAAAGTTAACAGCTTTAAATACTTGGGAGTTCACATAACTGAGGATGGAAACACGCACAAAGAGCTTGCAACCCGCCTCGAAGCAAATTTTAACATGATGCGTGTTATCTGGGACTCGTTTATACTCGTTCAAAAAGAAATTCCGATTATACAACTCTTACGTAATGCCAGTACTTCTATATGGGTGTAAATCTTGGTACTTTACCAAAGCTCAAAACACCAAACTTCTGAGTTTTGAGAGTAAGTGCTTGAGGAGAATATTAGGCATAAGGTGGTCAAATTTTATAACTAACATTGAAGTCCGAGAAAGGACGCAGCAGTCTCCTATAACGAGTGCCTTAAGGATGTGGTGGCAGATTTGGCTTGGACACCTGCTACGCATGTCCCAGGAGAACCTAAACCCAAGCTGCCTGTTCTTTAAACACGGGATCACACCGTCCTGGAAGGCCGTCGCTGACGATCTTTTTACTTAATTCAGCAGAATTAAGGGGCGCTTGATTGACGTAGGAGAAGGCAAGAGTGCTGGGTGTCAATATGGTCTCCTGGAGGTAACTGGTGATGTCCACATGCTTCACCTAAGAGCAGATGTGGAAAAGAAAAAAATATGTAAAAGTACGTATTTAAAGTGTAACGTATTTGATTTTTCAGCTTAATTTTTTTCATAACATTTTTACACACCGCCGCAAACTTATCTTGATTCGATAAACTCTTTAATGTCAAAATATCTCTTGATTGAAAATCATGTACTATATGTCATGTCTAAAAAATAAAAATAAATAACATGATGAGAAGTTTGAACATTAGTTGCTGCATATTACACAAAATATTTAAAAATACAATTTTCGATAAAGAAAAACTCTCGAGAAGATAAGAAAAAAAAATACGTGGCCTATAAAATGACCGAATTTGTAATTTTCTTTTACAGGAGCACCTACCATGTTTCAAAATAAAATATAAGAAAAAAATATTGTGCATACCTTTCAAAGTAACCTCCATTTTTTCTGAACGAAAATAAATACTAAAAATACAACCTAGACCGTAGCGCGACAATAAGCGAATGAATGCAAATAAATAAGCACAAATAAATATATGTACTCTAGAATGCAATCATTAGTGAACGCACAAATAAGTCAGACCAATTAAGCATGCATTTTCAAGCTGATTATCCTGGAATACTTCGATGATGTCATCTTTCAAAAATTCTGAACTGAATTTAAAGCGTCTAGTTTGTATGAAGCGAAACATTGTGCGGTGTTTAAAAAGGGAAAACTATATGATTTCCTAACTTCTCATCTAAATTCACAATCTTGAAAAATTTAAGTCACCCAAATATAGATGTTTATGTAGAGTTTAGACAGAAAAATCAGTCTCTTCAGTCAAGTATTTTCAATGGTGTTAAGTGGAATTGACAATGATACTGCAACCAGATAAAGCGTCGCCTTTCATTCTTTACAATTAATTGAAATTTTCAACACCAACAGCGAATGTACCATATAAAAGAAACTTCACGATTTCATCCGAAACTTTTTATCACGATTACCATTCAGGCTTTTTGATGATTGTAACTTGATCTTTAGAAAACATTTTTTTTCTTTGGTGCTAACTTTAAGCGTCATTTGTTTACGAGAACCAGGGGTCAGTCCAAGTATGAAAATATTATCACAATAATTAAAATAAAATTTCATGTCTTGAAAAAAGAGCTAATCGAGTTAATTATTCAATAAAGAAATCGATAACTATATCAATATATGAAAAAAACAAAAAAATACATTTTGTTATACGTAGGTAGATTGATGATAACTTCGTGGTAATATAGTCAACATGTTATTTTGCCTTAGCCATAATGCGTAACTTTCCCCTAAAAAATGCAAAGAAGTCATCATCATCATCGTCTTATCTACGTCCGGTGATGCATAGAGCACTAAATTGGATTTTCAACAGCAGCGTATATGGATCGTTTTGGTTTCACGGAAGGTGTGGTTAGTCTTCCTTATTTATGCTTTGTTACTATAACATACACGGAAACATTTTACGATAAAACATTTACGAAGAAAAAAAAATATCACCATTCATATAGAAGGTTAAGAAATGTGTGTTCAATAACTTTTGTCGGCCTCGTGGTGCAGTGGTGCAAGAGGTCTCGGGTACGATTCCCGACATGGTTGACACGAAATATTTATTTAAAAAGGTATTTTTACACTAGAATATTGCATAGTCCCTGGACTTATATCTGAAGTATCGGACTGATCATCTTACCTTCATGTAACAAAAATGATCAAGATACACTGCGATCGGTGTGCCAATGCAGTGCCCAATGCACCATTAGGTGTGGAAAGGGAATGATGATGATGAATAACTTATTAATGAAATATAATAAATATGTACATTGTTATTATTAGAGCACTCATAAAAATATGTTCATGTGTGCCCAATTTTAAGATTCGGATTAAAAATATAAATAAAATATGTGTCCTTTTTTTTCCAAGTTTGAAAATGACCACCAAAAATATAAAATAAATAATGATGTATACGTATAACCGAAGTGGGCGAATCCCGCGTGTAAAAAGGCGTTCTGGAGTATAGTATTTTAAAGTTATTTGTGCGTAATAATGTTTATTTTAAGTTTAAAGATTTATTTAACTTTTAATAATAATAATAATAATAATCAAAGTTTGTGAACAAAAATAACAATAACTTTTTTATATTTTTTATCAATATTCCTACAGAGATGATGTAGATTTTTTTCAAATTCAGGATTATCGATATTCGAGCGTTTACAGGGCTTATGACCTGTCATTGGCTGGGTTGAGTGGCCACTTTACGTACAACATTCCCCATTCCGCTTATTAGCGAATATCGACATTGGTATCATTTTGATTCTTGTATATATCTTATTAAATGAGAAAGCATTCACTAGCGTGTTGGAGCACCATCTATGTATTGATATTGAAGTTAAGCTAATAAGCGGAATGGGGAATGTTGTACGTAAAGTGGCCACTCAACCCAGCCAATGACAGGTCATAAGCCCTGTAAACGCTCGAATATCGATAATCCTGAATTTGAAAAAATTCTACATCATCTCTGTAGGAATATTGATAAAAAATATATAACTACTTCCCCTCGGGAGAAATCCAGATTTGTGTATGTACAAAAATACACATACCAAAAAATAATGTTGAACAATAACTTTATCTACTACATAAACACTTAGGTAATAGATTTCTCTGGATCATGTCTAGTCTGCATAACTAGGTACAACCTGTTTGAGGGCAGATATTTTTATGCAAAAATAAACAATAACATTACTACCTACTCGTTAATATACTAAACAGTTATACAATATTAATTTATTGGGAATTTATTTTTGGTAAATTTTCCGATTTTTCTCGACCGAAATCCAGTAACCATTTTTTTACAAATTTGTTAAATTGAATCCGGGTCATGGTTTTGCAATCTTTGGGTAACATATTGAATAGTTTGGGGCCCAGAAACCTGAAATTTCTTTGCCCGAATTCAGAGTTTGTGATAGACCCCATGACCCATCTTCTAGTTTGACTTCTGGTAGTGTGGGAGTGTTCCTTTTGGGATTTGATAGAATAATTCACTTGCACAAACATTGTTATTCTAAAAATATATAATTGTCCTATATCTTGTTAATCTTATGTTTATTAAGTGTTATTTTTCATTTGTGTATTTTCGGATTACAATAAAACAAACAATTGAAGATTTCTTAAATTTATCTAAATAAATTATATTTTTTGTAGATTTCAAACAAATTAATGTGGACATTTACTGTTTTCACATAAATACCGTATTATTAACAGTGGATTTGAGGTACCTATATTGTTTTAGGAAAAAAATTGTCATAAACGGTGTTATGGACAGAGAATAATAAAATGCATTAATACCATTTTGGAAAAAAAAAAACATTTTTTTAGAACGAGGTCTGAGAATGCTGAATCATCAATTGGGCAACTTTATTAATGTATTCGTTCCTTGCACTAAATATCTCACGGGATGCAGGACCTGCCAACAAAGGGCGCTGCCAAACATTATAAAACGAACACCACATATGTTTGATTATGTCCAAATGCTTGCAGACTGGCTGGATTTCCTCCCTAGGGAGTTGTTCATATTTAAATTTATTTCAACAGAGAGGGAAAAAAATTTTTGAGAAGGGAATATGGAAGTCTAGGCATTTACAGGGCTTATGACCTGTCATTGGCTGGTTTAAGTGGCCACTTTACACACTGTGTAACATTCACCATTCTGCCTATGTTTGAACATCCACATTTCCTCAACTCTTCCATCTGTTAACTTTTTGTGAAGTAAAAGAGCTGAAACCTTTATCACGTGGGTGATGTTTGAATATCCACATTTCCTCAACTCTTCCATCTGTTAACTTTTGTGAAGTAAAAGAGCTGAAACCTTTATCACGTGGGTGAAATGTGGATGTTCAAACATAGGCAGAATGGTGAATGTTACACAGTGTGTAAAGTGGCCACTTAAACCAGCCAATGACAGGTCATAAGCCCTGTAAATGCCTAGACTTCCATATTCCCTTCTCAAAAATTTTTCCCTCTCTGTTGAAATAAATTTAAATATGAACACCACATAGATTGTCCTCTTTTCCACGCCCAACAGCTCCTAGCGAAAACGTTTTGTCTAATCTCTAAAGCTCTCGACTATAAATTATTCTCTTCTGTAAACTTAGTGATAATAAATCTCATATAACTAATTCACATCGTGTATGATTTCCGTTAAAAGATGGTTTAATATGATTAATTTTTGAAAAGGATAAATTGAGTTAAATATACATTATCGAATTTTTCAGTATTTGGTGTAAACACGCTATGGGAGAGAAAAGATCTTGAATTCCTCAAATAAATTGACGCTTAAAACGTATTATTCCATAAATTAGTGATATGAAGGTTTTTTTAGACCATTTTAAAACTACCATGCACAAATCGATTTTATTTCAAATAAACCAATGAAAAATACTAAGCTTCCACGTTTCTTTACAAGAAATTACGCTGGTGACTTGACTACGGAACTTTTATGTGGATGAATAACAGAGTCGACAAAGGTCTGCCCGGGTGGAGACTAGTTGAAAATAATGAAAAATCGATACTAAAACTGGAAAAGAAAAACGGGAAGTATAAAAATAATACCCACGCGTTTACTGAAACATTTTTCTAAGAGAAATTTGGACTTGGGGGGAAAAGTTGTGTGAATTTTTTATTCAATCAAATATGTAAATATTATAAATTTTATGTGGCAATTGCATATTTATGAACACGGTTCGTTTCGTGGTGAAGTGGTTGTTGCTTTTGATTACTATCTATGAGGTTCCAGGACCGATCCCTGATAAGTTAACATAAAATATTTAATTTAATAAGAGGTTCTACATTGACATAATAAAAAAATATACAAATAAATAGGTATTAACTTTGTTTAAAATCACTAATTATGTTTTTTGTTTGTCAACTGGTTTTAAAACATCACAGTATTGTTATTATTTAAATATTTATTTCATATAATTTCTTTTCATGTTCCCAACCGTGTCACCAGAAGTCAAAATCTGCTATTTATAAAATTTTCTAAGAGCAACTTTGATTTTTATGCCCCAATGTCCAGAATGTGTAGATTAGTCAATTCATCACACGACTTGGAATTTTTTGGGATAGATCTTTCGGCTTTTCATAGATCTCTTCGTGACTAAACAGTGTGGGATGAAGTCTGATTGGCATGGCTTAGCTCAAAGTTTTTGGTCTTTAGTTTTTTTAAATATATTCTATACAATTATTGTTTTGCCCTTGTTTGTCTTTGCTAAATAGTTTTATGTTCTTTTTGTTCAGTTTCTTGCATTTATGTTTCTTCATGTAACTGTTGTAATTGGCTTAGGCCGTATATATAATATATATATATATATATATAATAAATGATAAATAAATAAATATGATATTATTTGTTTAATATGCAAAATCAATAAATAAAAAAAATATAAGATTTTATGGATATAATCGTTTAATATTTATTGATAATATATGATACATGTAGCAATTGGTTTTCGGATGCGGTGCGGTCAAATTTAATAAAAATCTAAATATGGGTTTTTTGTAAGTATATTAGAAACTATCATTTTCGAATAACTCGAGTCTGTTGCCGAGTCTGGGTCCAAATTGCAACGAGACTAACAGATTAATCGATTTGAATATTTTTTATGAAACGGTAGGTAAGATGTTTGTAGTATGACGCGATCGATGAAAATAATCGATTTTTTTTATTTAATAAAGTATTTGAATATTAGATAAAATATAAATATTTAAGACTAAATGAGGAACTTTAGCCCTACGGGAAATTGAAGACAAAAAATATTTTCTTTTTCGCGGTAGAAATTAGACTTTTAAATTGTACCGCAAAGTTTCTTGAAAATGTACGAAAAAATAATAAGATATATGTTAATAAAAACGCACCACTTTGATTGACGTCACTGGTTCATATGAACCAACTAATGATGCGAGAGTTGGGAAGGATATCCGGTTGGCTTACCGTAAACGAACCAATGGGAAGAACTCACAGAGAACAACCTGTGACGTCACACGCGGAGTTATTTCAGAAATACAAAACTTTAAAAAATCATTGCGCTGATAATACAATAAGTAAAGTTTAATAGTATTTTAACAAATAATTATAAAAAAGACACTGAACTTCCTCATTATAAAATATATTTAAAATGTACCTAAACGAATATATTCAATCGTTTGAAGCATATTTGACATATTCCTTGAGTAAGAACGATAATAAAACTGACTTGTCATTCCAGTGCAGAAATTTCAAAAAAAGTGTAAATCAATTTAGTTATTTAAATTGTTTTTATTTTCACCCGTGGAAAGATTAAATGCTGAGCACAGTACCTAAGACAAGATGCGAGATTCAAAAGCAGTCGTATAGTACACAAGGAAAAGAAGAATCAATCCAATCATAGTTAAATTGTTTACCGTCTCATTGTAATCAGGGACCTGGACCTCGATTATGATTGGAAGATAAGGACGTCATATCGTTACCATGACGCTATAGTTGAAGATAAATTCTATGAAGCGATTACAAAGATACACTTCTGATCCCTCAATCATCGAGTTTTGATGTAAGTACATCGGTTTGTACCAACGGGTATAATACCCCTCGTTACCCATATCTACGCATTAAATGTGACAAAAAATTGTTCCAGCAATTTTTCCTTTTATTAAGATTTATTTAATTTTTTATCATTCTGAGGTCGGCACTTTTTAAAAAAAACCCTATTAAAAATATGAGAGAGAAATAAGTCAATTTCGAAGCCAAATTGAATTCTGACATAACTCTCAGTTTTGAAAACGAACGCCTAGATGCGTGGCTAGATTCTGCCCTATTAACATATAAGAGTATTACAGCGTAAAATGTTGCCATCATAAAAAAAAAGTTATTATTTCCATATGTTTTACTATCTTTCTGAGTACGCATCGAGACGTTAAAGGAGCTGGCTTTGTAATCGCTCGGTAGATAAATACAGACAATCGTAAAGCATACCGTCTTGATCAAAAGTAATAAAAAATCATCTTCAAGCAATTTTTTTTTACTTGAACTGGGATTTGTTGGAGTTTATAAACGCTTTGAAGTGGAAACTTTTTTTCACAAATGCTTTTTAAAAATATATATGAGAACTTTTTAAAATTGTAATGAATTAAGGAACGCGGCCTAAATTTTCGGGTTCATTCATTGGTTGGATTCGATCATATGACGTCTAAATGATTAATTGGTAGAACATACCGAGGTAGATAGAGATAGTACTGAAGTTAAGTGTACCGTCTCGATATGTACAGATGAAGATAGCGATCATAATCGAGACCTTGGTTCACGAAGTAAAAGCAAGTCCATGGACTTAAATTTTGGAGACTCGTTATTCTGTTCCTTATACAGGGGTGCATATGGTACATCGTTGTAACTGTAAATAATTATTATTTTACCATATTTTGTAAAGGTTGTCTGAGTCTTTTGTTTAGTTTTGTCTGGTAGTTTATTGTATAGTTTAAGTCCCAGGTTTATTGGTCTCGACTATCCTTGACTCATTTTAGAAAGTTGGATATAATATTGTTATGATATTCTCGTATTTTACTACAATTTTTTTCAAGTTTTAGTTCTTTGTCTACAATAATCACATCAGTGGCTAATTTATGAATAAATTTGAAGGATTCTAGTTGAAACAGTTCAGTTACATTTAATTGTTTAGTGTGTTTAAAGAGCTCTTTAGTTGCTGTTGGATAAGAGAGGTCATATTATTGTTATCATGGATATCTTATACAGCGCCATTTTCGTAATATAATACCCCAAGAGTGCTTTACAAAGTGATTATATAAAAATATAAATTTAATTTTTGCTTTTTTAATTTAAGAAAAACAATGTACCTTGTCACCACATGCTAAGGATTTATTTAAATGATTTAGAGAACAAGTGAGTTTTAAGTTTCTTCCAAAACATCACTTCACTCTCACAGTTTCGCACCTCCGCTGGGTGAGCCTTTCATGCTGTAGGGCCTGCGACCGCATATACTAACTTAAATATTTTATTTTGCTGTCTTTGTAGTCTGTTTATGTCATTTTGATTTCCTGTTCCCCATAGTAGTAGCATACAACATATTTTAGTTTTTACATAGGCTTCATACATAAGAATTATTTCCGTTTTTAAAACAAAGTCACCATTTTGCTTATTAAATTGTTGATACGAATTGTCCATTTAAATTGTCTGTCTATTGTAAGTCCTAATTATTTAACATGTTCAATTTTAGTTAGTCGTTCATTATATATGTAAGCATATATTTTATATATTTTTTTCAAAAATTAAAAAAAAATAATTGTATATGTGAGAGTGTTTATCGATTTTTTTTATCGACTTTGCATCGATGCATCGATCACGATATCGCTATTCCGGTAGGCGGTATCGCTCCCCTATTCGTGTCTACGGTAGCAGCAGTATCAGCCGGCTCCAGCTCCAGCCCTGTTGGCATTATTTATTACAGCGGCGAGAGCGTAGCAAATGTTCCAGACTTCAACTTCAGACCATATGGTCGGAATATCTAATGCACGACCGATAATTTACGAGCTAAATCCTCAAATCCACGGACACGTAGTCAAAAGCGAGGACCCCGATCCCCGGCTAATGATTCGATTTCATTTCGAGCCTTTATTTTTTTACTTGCGTCCCACAAGTATAGCACAATGGAACGCGTGGCTTGTATAGTGTAGCAGTCAGGGTCCCGAATGCAACAACTTAACGGTCTATTCTGTTGATCTAAATGTAGAATATTCTTATTTTTGTAGAAAATATAAAGTTAATAATTAACATAATTATTTGTAATAATCAACAATGTATCAGTGTTCGGAGGAAAATTTATTGGAAAAAATTGTCGCTCAAAAAAAAAAACATAAAATTAATTTAATAATAAAAGTTAATTATACAACCACAGCTGATTTTCCCATATGATCATCATCATCATCATCATTCCACTTTCCAGATCAAATGGTGTAAAGGGCACTGCATTGGTACACCAACTGCAGCGTATCTTGATCAATTTTGTTACTTGAAGATTATTAGTCTTACGCTTCAGGTGCCAGTCCAGGGACCCTAAAATTTTCCTAGCATAAAAACTCAAACAAACAAACCATCACGCCGTTTCACCGTAAGGGTAGGCCGAGAGGGTAGAACACCACATCACTCTACAAACTTATACAAACCTCGTTTCCTCTACATTCATACATCCTCTAATGTACGTACACGGATTATTACTACTCTTATACATCTTCAAGTATTTGATGGACTTGATCGTGCCATGTCTTTCTCGGCCTTTACCGCTTTTTGCATCCATCAACATTAGCATCATAGATCCTTTTAGTTTTTTAGCCTTTTAGCCTTTCAGCCGTTCTTTCACCATCCATTCGCTCAACATGTCCAAACCAACGCAGCATCCCTTTCTTGATTCTGTCGATAATATATGTCTCAGCCTTACATAGTTTACGGATCTCGACATTTGTTAATTTTTTTATACATCATTTTACCACACATTTGCCTGAAAGATCGCATTTCGAGAGCATGCAACCTCTTTCATGGTTATTTTTCTAATTTCATACATCGCTCCCATACATAAGGGTTGGCACTAGAACTCCATCGTGAACTGCTAGCTTTGCCTCCTGCGACAAACATTTGTTTGCCAAGGTAGATTTTAGTGCACTGTTCACCCTGTTTCCGGCACTTACCCTCCTTTCAATATCTTTCTTAGCCTTTCCATTTCTTGCAATTATACTTCCCAGATACATAAATTCTTCTACTTGATTCAGAATATCTCTACCTAGCGTCTAGTATCTAGAGTGAAAACACTTTTTTTAAATAAATAATTCATGTCAGTCATGTCGGGAATCGAACCCGAGACCTTTTGCATGGTAAGCAAACGCGCTGATCACTTCACTACGAAGCCGACAAATCCCACATGATACAATATTTATACTACGAGTAGTTAGATAAAAATAGGAATTGCAGTATATCATCAGGTACTCGTATTCTCTAGTTTTTAACGAGAAAAGCTGCCCGAAGAAGCTCTCTGTAATCTAGTAGCCATAGCATATTTGTGCTGAAAGAAGGTAATCCAGAAGTACATAATATGCATTTCATTGAATTGAAAAAAGAGGGATGTGAATTCCTTACTGGCTGGGATTAAATTGATTTCACATGATCAATTTGCCGAAATAATTACAAAACTTTTTCAAATCGATGATAGCCACCAGATCTGTATATCCGACCGGACTTATAACAGTATCCCCACAAAAAAAACGTATCCTTAAATTTATGAGGCCAAAAGCCCTGTTTTGAGTCGGGATATAACACAATGGAAAGTGGAAGCGTGTATCGATGTTTACCATCGCGTGTTTGGTTGAATAGGCCCTCGTGTCGCCTGCCCTATAAGACGTTAAACCTATAGCTGGTGTAGGCTCCGCTCCGCACACACTCGAAGGTGGAATACAAATACCCGCATCCGAAGCGCGGCGCCGCGCCGACCGACTGCAAGAACCGAAATAGCGCACGCGTGTGACCGTGTCCCTTTACAACTTCCAACACAAAGACACCAATCTTCGGAGGAATCCATCTGGAATATTTTATAATTGAATGAGAGTATCAAACACGATTCCCGACGCTACTCTGTTTAAATTGACAACTCGTTGCCTTACTCCGAAGAGGTTCTAATTTAACAACGTTTCAGTATGTCCAAATGCTTGCAGACTGGGCTCTTTTACTTCACGAAAGTCAACAGATGGAAAAGTTGAGGAAATGTGGATGTTCAAACATGGGCAGAATGGTGAATGTTACATAGTGTGTAAAGTGGTCACTTAAACCAGCCAATGTAAATGCCTAGACTTCCATATTCTGTAGATCATACTTCCTCTCATACTTCCATAGATCTGTTGAAATAAATATAAATAGCTTCTAATTTACTTAGATGAGGAATTTTTAAATGACAAATTTATTTTTATGCAATAAAAAAAATCGGTGATATTTTTTTGTTAATTTGAGTATCGTATTATCAGCTCTGTGATTTTTTAAAGTTTTGTATTTCTGAAATTACTGCGCGTGTGACATCGCAAGTTCTCCTCCGCTTCTTCTCGGTCAGTTCTGA
>NW_028279565.1:0-87527 GCF_059751315.1 Micrasema longulum | reverse complement strand
TATGTACGTATCGTACTGTAAATGAATGTCATTGCTTGCTGAACATCTCGGTCAAAGCAAGCTGTTTGACTGTCATCATTCGTTTTCAGCCAAGTCGTTATTTTGCGAATCGCAGTACATTTCTGTCTTAATTTTTTTAAATCTGAATTTCTGAAAACGATTCGGATAGTCAGATGAGAGTTCGGATGATTGGAGTTCTTTTGTACTCCCGTGAATATAATATACATGTATTTATTTGTATACTACATACTATAATACAGAAACAATGTATATTACGAGCCTACTGCTTACATTATAGCTAGTAGTTCTTATTATATAAGTTTTTTTTAGTTCAATGAAAATAAAATCATACGTCATTTATCATAATGATATTAATGGTATAAAGTTCTGTCAAATAATACATTGAGAGAGCTTTATAACATAATACAGTGTAGTGTGGCGTATTATTTGAGTATTGCCGCTAATTCACTGAAATGTGTTGAAACTAGCCAATTATTTTAATAATACTTATATTATCAGCTCGAATCGCTTCAGACTCAGACAATGCCTAATTTTCAGCTTGACAATATTATGCCTAGTGAAATTTCCTAACAGATTTGGTTTATCTCCTGAAATCGTATTGTTCGCTAATAATATTACGCCATAAGATTTTCCGAGCGCTTCCAATTACCTCACGTCCCATAGGATACCATCTTCTCTCGAATTATTCACTCTTTTAGATTTCTATTTCCACACTTTACTGTACATCGATAGCCAACATTTACATTTCTGTATAGATCCCGTGTCCAGGCGCACAAAGAATACAGTTCTGCGTGTGAAATAGAAACAGAATCCTGGACTAGCGTTTTCGACCCGATGGCTACTCTCGGGTGAAAATCCTGAAAAGGAAATCGAGTGTAGCGCTTGGCGCATTTGCGTACCATTCTTCGGGTCCCGGGTACGATTCCCGGTAAGGTCGACGTGAATTATTTGTTTCAATGGTGGTTCAAAACTGATGTATTTTACTCAACTTGTTAACATATTTTTTTTTGAATAAAAAAAACAGAGGTGTTGAGGGGATCCTGAGGGGTGGGGACGACGTGTTGGCCTCTGTCCATACGTCCTCCTCCCCCCTCCTTAATCTGCATAGAGTTTGTATTCCTTAGGAATATTTATAATAACTTTCCTCTATGCGCAGCTGACAGAGAGTCCCCCGGGACTCTATAACAGCTGCGGGCGGATGGTGGGCTTAAGGGTCTTCTCAATCTGATATATTTTACTGTTCTCGGGGTGGTACCTGAAAGTAATAATAGTTTACTTAATGTAAGACTTATCATCTTTTAGAGGCATAAATAAAATAACATTGTTTTATGAACCACTTTTTATTCACACAACCGACTAGTTTCCGCAACTACTACGACTAGTTGGCGGCCTCCGTGGTGTAGTGGTCAAGACGCTTGACTCCGGACGGAAGGTTCCGGGTTCGATTCCCGGTGAGAACACAAAAAATAAATGTGATTTTTCTCAAGCCTGGGTGTCCTGTGATGTATTTCAAAACTGTTATTGGGCCTCCTGGCCTGTTGTTGCGCAAAAAAAACAAATAATAAAAATAAAAACTACACATTGCCCTCTTCAGGGTTACATAATAACTAAACATACACATGTGGAAGAAACAGTGAACATATTAGCGGGTGTCGATGAGTCTAGAGGATAGAGAAGAGAGAAGAGACCAAATTTAAATATTATACACAATCAGTTAAACTTAAGTCAAATCCCTATTTTTAATATTTTCTCTATATTTTCTAACCCTACCTTAAACACAATCACCCCTTCCCTTCCCTCACCCCTACCACACCAAAAACACAATTCCCCCTCCTCTATTCTTATTGACACCTACTAATATGTTCACTATTTCTTTTACGTATGTATGTTATTTATTATATAGGTATATCCCTGAAGAGAGCAATGTGTAGTTGCCGAAACTAGTCGGTTAACGGAATAAAAAGTGGTTCATAAAACAAAGTTATTTTATTTTACTTATTTATTTATTAACGGACATTGTCCATGTATACAATTTATAAGGTTTAAAATTTACAATAAAATAACAGTTTAAAACATTTTTAAAAAAAGAAAAGAAGCATTGACAAACATAAGGGACATCGAGACAAGATATGGACTATTTATACCTCTAAAATATAACAATGAACCACAAAGTTAGTGCTACAAATATCAAAAATACTAATCATCTTACTTAGGAGTGTGAGGAGTAGAATTACAACTCTCATATTGCTGCAGGTCAATTGATAAAGTTTTTTTTGCCTAAGCAATTAAAAAAAAAAAAACATTTCCCGCCCCCGGAAGTATACTGTCGTTACTCTAAATTTAACTATTTTGATTTATGAACGCAGTTAAGCTACTTTTTTACTTTGTTTTTCTTGAGAGAACACTTACGTATCTCTACGATTTTTTTAGCGTGGTATACCTGAAACTTAAGCATTTTTCAAAAATGAACTGAATTAAATATCGAGAAGATTACTTCAGTAAGTATGATGCTACAGTGTTTTTCTCATTTTTAACAGTTTAATGCGCTAATAAAATAAAACATATTGGGCATCATAATGTCAATGTACATGAAGTAACGAGCATTGATTAATAAAATAAATATTGTTTTTGCTCTCTTACAAAATGGCCGATTTGGATATACCTCAGTATACTTCTAGGGGTGCGATTTGTTAAAAAATGTTACAAACAAAGCAAAACAATGCTTATAACATAATGTTTATGAAAATATGCCCAATATTTTCTAAAATTCGAACCCCACTCTTTGCCAGAAAATTTTATATTTAAAAAGTGTTTTAATACACAAAGGTGTATGATGTTTGGTATTTTCCTTTAATTATAAAAGAAAAATGATCAATTTAAGTGGCTATTAAAATATATTTAAATAATTACTGTACGTTTTTGCAATGTAGTACAAGAAAGTAAATGAAAATACATAATATATTAAAGTCGTTAAAATTATCCAAGGTACCGGCGATGTAATACCCGTATGTAATGTTACCTAGGCTTTGTCTAGTATTGGAAATCTACCTTCGATAGACCTAATATAATTATAATTAATTGACGTAAAATAAAAGGAGTAGGGGAGCGTCGTAACGTAACGATACGCATAATAAACACCTGTCGCCGTGTGACGTAACGAGCTTCTTATAATATCATGTGGATGTGGACGCGATTTGGCCGAAATTCCCACGTACATTATGTAGGTATAGGGTATAGGTATGCTGCCACCTTGGCTGTGTTCGTTCCGGTTGCAGGCGACTCCGGTGACCGGCATCCGAGTGCTTAGCGCGGGAATCGACAAGAGGGTGTTCCAAAATATATCGAACGCGAGTACAAATGGAGGGTAAGAAACAGGCTATTTCCATTCTAAACATTTTAACGCCATTTTTTCTCCCGAATGAGTTCAATTGAATGGAATATTGAAAACTAACAAAATATGGCTTCTTGTCTTGTCTTATACATTGTAGGGAAAACATATGGAGTCCCGGTTTGCAAAAACCCAGTCAAAAATGCAACGATTGCTTCATTAAGCTTGTTTTTGTCTATTCAATAAAAGGCTTTTTTTAAAAATTCAACATAGACGCTTTTGTCCGTTTTTTTCTGTAATTGTATGTAAATGGCGGCGTCCGCGGTGTAGTGGTCAAAACGCTTGATTTACACACGGAAGGTTCCAGGTTCGATTCCTGGTAAGAACGCAAAAATAAAAAATGTGAATTTTCTCAAGCCTGGTTGTTCCGTGATGTAATTCACCACTCTAATTGGGCCTGCTGGCCTGTTGGCCTTCCATCTGTTGACTTTGTGATGTCGGATAAATCTCACCCACATGATAAAGGTTTCAGCTCTTTTACAGCAAACATAGGCAGAACGGTGAATGTTACACAAGTGTAAGGTGGCCACTTAAACCAGCCAATGACAGGTCATAAGCCCAGTAAATGCCTAGACTCCCTTATCTAAATGTTCTTCCTCTCTGTTGTATTATGTTAATATTCACAGCCCCCGAGGGGGTTGAATCCAGTCCTTGTCTGCAAAAACTAAGACAAACTCAAAACATTGTCCCTTATTTTAATCTAATTGACTCCTAACGCGAGATGTGTACAGGGTGTGTATTTAGTAATCTTAGGTGGGGTTCCTAATGAAGATCTTCAGCCCTACGGGAAATTAGATACAAAAAATATTTTCTAGCGCGGTAAAAATTAAAGCAATAAATTGTACCGCAAAGTTGCTTGAAAATGTTTTTTCCTCTCTGTTGCAACAAATTTAAATATTTTAGCTTTATTCATTTTCAATTGAAATTTCATAAACTTTTCAATTGAAATTTTCGATTGAAATTTCATAAACTGAGATTTTAATTAAATTTAACTCCACCGCTTTCATCGCCCCTTTCTCTACAATTTTGGCAAATTTTTTTTTTTTTTTTTATTAAGTTTTATTCATTTTAACAAGTAAATAACATACAAAATTGTATTTTTGTTCCCGCAAAGCCGAAGCTTGTCTGCGGGTTACATTACATTTTTTTAAAAATTTATAAGTAAGTACATAGTTTAATAATAATTAAAGAATAAGATATATTTATACACTTAAGTTTCACTTGCTGTTTAATAATTTTTTGACTATTTTTTTAAATGAAATTAGGTTTTTTTCTTCACGATTTTTGGCTGGTATTAAATTGTACAGTTTTGGTACTACACTACCCATTGTTCTGTCACCATAGTAGTTTTTTTGTCGTGGTACCATCAGCTGCTGTGCCGATACTTGTCGGGTCATGATCTGGTGGTTTATTTTGGATTTGAAATTGCAATCGAGGAAGTGATCTGTCACTATCTTATATTGACACTGTTTGTTAATTGGCAAAACGTTAACAAAATCAAATAATATTTTATTGTTGTCTTTTGCCTCATTCTTTATTTTTACAGGTACGATAATGTTTAAAATTTGTACCTGTAAGCTCATGACTCTATCCGTATAAGATTTAAAACTTAATCCCCATATTCTTAATCCATATTGAATAATTGGGTCAACTAGCCCCAAGTAAACTAGTCTCAGCACTGGATATGGTATGTATGGTTTTAAATGGTACATGTTAAGTAAGCAAACTCTTAGCTTATTGCAAACTGTTTTTATCTGTTCTTCCCAATTAAAAGTGGAATCTATAATAATACCTAAATACTTATAATTTGATACGTGATCTATTTTTGTGCATTTGCAGTCTTGCAGATTGATATGCAATCATTCGTGAGTGTGTGCATATATTAACAAATCTTCTTTTGGTCTATTATATGGGGACGTAATGTGTAACGCTTTCGTTTTTTTTATATTTATTGTTAGGCTATAATCATGTGACCATCTTAAAACTTGATTTAAATCCGATTGCAGTTTTTGCTGCGCGTCTATTTGTGAGTCTCCAATAGCAACAATTGCCGTATCATCTGCAAACTGATAGCACAGTGAGTGTTGTATGACATTTGCCATAGAGTTACAGTATATCAGGTATTCTAGGGGACCAATTACTGACCCCTGGGCTACTCCCGTTTTTACTTGTACTTTTTTGCTGAATATGTCTTGTATTTTCACAATTATATTTCGATTTTTGAGATAGTTAGCGAGTAGTTCTTTATACTTTCCTCTGATCCCAGCATCGTCCAAACATTCTACAAGGCGAGAGTGATCTAAGGTGTCGAAGGCTTTAGCATAATCGACGAATATAACAATCACGTGTTTTTTGTTATTTAAGGCTTGGTTTATATTGTTTGCAAAGTCAGACGTGGAGGGCTTGTCGGATATTGTCATTCTTCCTCATGACCAAATTTAAATCACATAAGCTGTAGCAAAAACTGTTTTCTTATTTTGTAAGATCTAGCAACAAAAACCCGTCACCGTTATTAGATTATTATCATGATTATTTTTAAGGATAACGCAACTACCGACGCCCTTCATACAAGTCACCAAATGACACCTACGTTTCGTGATGTCAAAAAGTTCTTTCATACCACACCATTAATATCATATCTTCCACATAACGTGCACTTGACGTAACGCCGCGCCGCGCCGCGCCGCGCCGCTTTAACGAATGCTTTTTGCCATGTGTCGCTTTTGGTCCCGTCGTCGATGTTAGCTGTCAAAATGTCGGGTTTTTATTTAGTGAAATTCTCATGTTTCTAAACCGATTTAAGGTTTTAAAAAAAAAAAAATAGATTAACAAATAACAGCAGGGATAGAGAATACCTTTAAGCAGGGAATATGGAAGTCTAGGCATTATCAGGGCTTACGACCGGTCATTTGCTGGTTTTAGTGTCCACTTTACACACTGTTTAACAGTCACAATTTTGCCTATGTTTGAACATCCATATTTCTTTAATTTTTCCATTTTTTGATATTAGTGAAGTTTAAGAGCTGAAACCTTTATTGTTGCGAAGAGATTAATCTGACTGAACTATTTCACATACTAGTCAACGCCTGAAAATAATTTTAAATTTTAAAAATCTTAATGACTCCCGAGGGGGTGAAATCCAGTCTTTTGTCTACAAACATTTGGACAAACTCAAATATTGTAAAATATCTGATGTTTGCTAGTTTGTAAACACACTGCCCGTGTTTTAAATGAGTTGACTCCGCGCATTTTTAATTGTTGTATCCTATTTAAGGAGAGGCAGTAGGCTAGCGACCACGCGTGAGTTAGGTATTTTATACGATGCACAAAAATACGTTTTTCGTACGTAGAGGTATTAACAATGCCTCAAGCGACACTATGTCCGTCTGGCTCCATGTTTATCTCAAACTAAATGTTTAAAAACTAAGTTTGCGTTTGACTGTAAATAATTTTTCACTCGTTTCATTCCAAACAAATTTATATGAAAATCGCGCACAGCAAAATCAATGAAAATTAATAATGTTTTAAGTAAATGACAGAACAAATACACATATATACAGGGTGTTCTTTAAACCCTGTCACATCCGAAACCACGATGATCAGTATGACCAAGAAACATATCGGCACATTAAAATATATTTTTAGAAAGAATAAAAACAAATGGTTTCTTACTTCTGCAAGGAAGAAGCGAGGAGAGGGGGGGGGAGTCTGATACACCGTCAACCACATGACCACGCCCCCCTCGCTTCTCCCCTGCAGAAGTAAGCAACCATTTGTTTTTTTAAATATTTTATTTCAAAACAAATTCTGTACATAAATATCTTTAATCCATACATATTTGTAAATATGTGCTACCGGATTTGGATTTTTTTCTAACAGTTAAAAAATACTCATCATTGTATTTAAATTTCTTTCACAATTTCAATCACCTTGATATTTTCTTAAAATTATGTAGTACGAGTATGGGATGGATGTGTCTAGAATTTTATTTAAATTATTTGCGGCAGAAGACCTAGTTTTGACACGTGCTACGCATGCCCCAGGAGACCTTCAACCCTAGTTATTATTATGCATAACTTATATAGCGCGATTTCCGTAATATAGTACCTCCAGGGCGCTTTACAAAGTGATTCTATAAACGAATAAATTTAATTTCAATTTTGTAGTTTATGTAAAATAATTTACTTCGTTATCCCACGCTACGAATTTATTCAAATGAAAATATGTGGGGTTCAAACCCCGTTTTTCCGGAATATCACTTCACTCTCACAGTTTTGCGATTCTGCTTAGAGAGCATTCCATTCCATAGGGCCTGCGGAAGGCCAATTGCCTCGTCTTCACACCTGCGGGCTCCCGCTGTCCCGGAAGGCCGTCGATGACGATCTTTCGGCTTCATTCGGCGGAACTGACAGTATCGCGATAGGATCTTCCGGGTCTGGTGATGTCCACATGCTAAGAAAAATTTGCTGGCAAATCTTCGTTAAACCGCGAAGTTAATGTTTAGTCATGTCGGGTTACACGATATTGAAATTCGGACAATGCGTGATAGCACTGAATCCGATTCTCATTCTCGTTCGGTTAAATAAGTGTTGACGCCGATCAGACTACGACCGATCTCACTTTTACCCGCTGGGAAATGGAATACTGGTTCTGTCAGCGAGAGATGACAGCGGACGACATGTTCGTATGACAACACGCGATCGGAAACATGTTTCCAATTATCGCCACTAGACGATTACCAGCAGTCATGATTACGGTGCGGACTGTGTCCAAACGGCTCAGTTCATAATCACGTCTGAATCTAAAACCATACCAATTTCATCGACTAGTTGTTTAGGTAACAACTTGTTATATCTTCGTATAATTTATATATGGAACAATATAAAGTACTCCCACTCCTTGATTATGCGGATGTCTGTTGCCCAGACGCTTATTCTGAACTGCTTGATAAGTTGGAACGGTTGCAGAATGTTTGTTTACGTTATATCTTTAATCTTCGCAAATTTGACCACATAACCGAACACCGCACGCAATTACACTGGCTCAGTATCCGGCATAGAAGAAACATTCACATTCTATCACTTCTTCACAATGTTTTGAATAATCCCACTTCGCCTGTTTACCTGAGACAGCTCTTTAAACCTCATGGACTATATCTTCGCTCTAGTAACGAGAGAAGCCTTTCCTCTTCATCGCTCTAATTTTCTTGCTTCCTCTTTCACATAAGTGGCTGCCCGATTGTGGAATAATTTACCCACTAATGTTAGAGACGTTCCTTCTTGCTTTCATTTAAAATGTTTATTTATTATTTACATACAATATTACTTTTAAAAAAAAAAACATTTTTTAAATTATTTTCTTTTACAGGACTCACCAAGCCAATATACGGCTTGTCGGTAAAGACCCTTTACATGAAAACATATGCTACCACTACATAGTTGTATAATAATAATTACTAGGTACTAACTTAAAGGAGGTAGGAAGAAATTGCTTTAAGGCAATATGCCCGACTTTGTATGCATATAATCAATATTGAAATGTCACTATCCAAATGTTAGAGTTGTTCCTTTCTACTTCTTCTTTCCTTTCCATCACCTCTTCTCTCCTCTGTTCGGGGTATAGTGTAAATTTTTAGTTATTTTTTGCTTTAAATTTTTTATACAATTACAAGAATCTGTAAACCTAGAGTATTTTATTATAGAAATAAAAGACGAGCGATACTTTAATCCTCAAATTCGGAATATCTAGTGACCGGTTTCATCGCTTTCGCGACATCGTCGAGACTGGTATCTTTATTAAGGAGTTCAGTGTTATTATACAAAACAGAGGTAAGGACAGAGGATTCAAAATTAACTAACTAACTAATTAACTAACCATCACGCCATTTCCCCAGAGGGGTAGGCAGAGAGGATAGAACGCCACACCACTCTGTCCTGGCACACTTCCTTTGCTTCCTTCACATTCATACATCTTCTCATGCACGCACGTCGATTATTCCGACTTTTCACATGACCACTTTCAAGAAAATGAAAGTAAATTAAATAAAATTATTTTTATCTTAAGGATTATTAACAAAAAAAATATCGGGTTCACTAATGAGATGATATAATGCTATTTTAATAAGTTTAAGTATATTATTTTTATTTTTAGTGTCCCATCATTCGTGAGTGTGATTTTTGACAATTATGATTTCTGAAAAACAAAAAGTAAAAAAAGTAATTAGTAAAAATATATTACAAAGGGTATAGTTATGGAGAGTATGTCCATGTCCATGTCCATGTACCTGTAATTTTCTCTATCTGAACGGTTTGGGTAGGTAGGAAGAAATTGCTTTTAGGCAATATGCCCGATTTTGTATGTATATAAATTGTATATGTATATAAATTGTACATGTATATAAAGTGTCGAATAAAAAGTACTTGCAACACTCAAGTAGACTCGTACTGAACAAATTATATCGGCGCCAGTAATTCTCTATAAAGCTATGGTTTCCTTAGAGAGCGGTGACCCTTTTCAGGATTTTTATCTGAGAGTAGCCATCGAGTCAAAACAGTCGTCCAGCGTTCTAGTTCTATTTCACACCCAGAAATGAAATATGGAAATCAATAGAAATATGAACATTTCTGCCCTAATGATTTTAATTTACATTTGGGTGAAAAAAAAAATTATTTTTAGTTGAATCGGCATTCACTTCGTAACACTTCTTTATAAATTATTATGAAAATAAAACTTTGTTATTAGTGTTACACAATTTTGTTATTTTACAAGAACACAACTATAGTTTCGGGAGAGCACTCCTCCCATCGACGGGTGATATAAATATAGATTTAAAAAAAAAGGGAATAAATAGGTCGTGAAAAGTGATGTGCTTGGTTACTTCCGCTAAATTGCTAGTAATCTTTTTTGCTTTTTATACTAATAAATATTGTGAATGTATGTATGCGTATATAATTCGTACACAAATTTGTGCATAAATCATTATGTTACGTAAAACTGATTAAATCAGTATACTGTGGGATTTTTTTTCTTATCATTCTATCTGTTTCTAATATGCTATTTGCTGTCAATCTATGTTGGTACATCCAAGGAAAAAAAACATTAAATAATATTTTAAAAAACTCCTTGCTAAAAATACGAGGATAATGTTTTCTTATACCTGGGCATATCCATCAATTTTATGTTTGACATATTAAAACCACTCGAATTAGAGACGTTTACGGTGAATAATTTCACCAGAGTTGTAAAACCACCACTTCGCACCGAACACGTTTAGCCAGTTTTCTCTCATGTACGTGGATCCTCTGACAGCTATTCCTAACTTCTAACTCATCACTGGCATACTGATGGGAAACGTAGTCATTAATCTGCTTCCAATAAGCGGACGTATTCATTTTGTGTAATGCAATGTAAGTACACATGTGTAACAATAAAAACCTTTGCCATTTCTCTGTTTAAAGATTTCAAATCAATTTCAATTTTCACTTCTCAAAAATAAATAAATAAATTATTCTGAAAAGGGAAATCTAGGAAGAAAAGTTCGCCTCGTAGTGTACCCACAGGTGGTTGACACGTTCGGTTCGTCTACCATGTTTGAGGTCCCCGGTTCGACTCCTGGCAGGGTGGGCATGAAATTTGGTTTTAAAGGTGGCTCAACACTGCAGTATTTCATTGTTCCTGGACTGGCACAGGAAGCTTAAGGCTGATCAGCTTACCTTCCACGTGGCAAAAATGATTTAGATACGCTGCAACTGGAGTTCTGACGCAGTGTCCTTATGATGATAAATATTTTCTAAAAGGTTAGGAATTTATCAAATGTTATTTTGGCGCCCTTGAAGTCTTGTTTTACAAAGATGACGCTTTATTAATATTTTTAAGTAGTTTTTCATAATATAACAATATTTGAGTATGTCCAAATGCTGGCAGACTGGCTGGATTTTCTTCTTAGGGAGCTATTCGTATCTAAATTTATTGCAACAGAGAGAGAAAACATTATTGAGAAGGAAATATGGAAGTCTAGGCATTTACAGGGCTTATGGCCTTATAGTGTGTGTAAAGTGGCTTCTTAAACCAGCTAACGACAGGTCATAAGCCCTGTAAATGCCTATACTTCCATATCCCTTCTCAATAATATTTTTCCTCTCTGTTGCAATAAATTGAAATATGAATAACTCCCTAGGGAGGAAATCCAGACAGTCTGCAAGCATTTGGACATACTCAAACATTGTTGTATTAACTACCAGGTAAAAGAAGAAGCATAAAAATTGGAAAATCGGTTTCAAGCGTTGCCAAGTAGGTGATTTGATTCAACCGGATGAATCTCACCCACGTGATAAAGGTTTCAACTTCTTTACTTCGCAAAAACCAACAGATGGAAGAGTTGAGGAAATGTGGATGTTCAAATATAGGCAGAATGGCGAATGTTACACAGTGTGTAAAGTGGCCACTTAAACCAGCCAATGACAGGTCATAAGCCCTGTAAATGCCTAGACTTCCATATTCCCTTCTCAAACATGTTTTCCCTCTGTTGAAATAAGTTTAAATAATTACTATTCACTTACAATGATTTTTGGTAATGTAGCCCAGGATTCTGCTTCTTTTTCACACTTGGAGCTGTATTATTTATAGGCATTAATTAAAAATTGATACATTCAAAATGAAATAATCGAAATGAATCGATGCCTCGGGATAAACTAATTAATACGTAATAATTAGTATCATTTTCGCAAAAGTAAATCTTAGTCACTTCGTAGTTAAAGAAAGTATCGCAATTTAACGAGTGCGCTAGCAATTAACTCGTGCGAACTTCGTTGTATTGTAAGTGCCATAATATGAATTATTTCGGAGACTCGCCACAATTCACAATAGAGATCTCTTCCACGAGACATTGTATTGTTCCTTTCATGGAGAGTTGTTTTCTTTGTGTCAATTTCTCCACATCTCATCTTTCTTTCTGGCACTTTTTCAAAACGATCCATTAAGTGCGAAATTAACATTCTACCGTCGACCGATTACATTCACTGTACACTGCGGTAATATTACAAAATGTAAGATCATGTATTTAAAAAAAAGGCAATTGTTCATTGATTTTATATTTTATTATTTTGTAATTCTAGTGAGCACCGTAATGTTCAAATTTTTCCAGCAAGCTTGTCATTCAACAATTTTCTATAACAAAACTGTTCATTTTACTCAATTAATCGACAGTGGTAGAATTATATTGTATACCTACATTTGAGACGCCGAGATCCGGGGAATTGAATTTAAACAGTTTTTGGAAAAATGGCTTGCAAATATTTTATTTTTACTTTTATTCATTTATTGGGGATATCAACAGTAAATACATGTAACAAAAATTTAACAAATAAAATATACAGAGAATAAAACCAATGACAGATATCCACAGAAATACATTAAATACACGTACAATACATACTAGTGTGTTTGTGTGAGTGTAAGTGAGTGAGAGGGTGGGTGTTATATTGGAATGAGGGGTGGACATGTGTGTAAATATTGCACAAGTGTCAAGTGTCGAAAATATAAATATATATAAAAAATTAAGAATTATAGATAAAATAAAATAAAATAAAATAAGATAAAATAAGACTTTATTATTTATGACTTAGAAAATGACTAAAACTACGGTTAATGTAAGGATTTTAAAAAACATAATTCGTACACATTTGGCGGTTATGTTTCTATTGCATATTTTTTTTGTGAAACTTTAATTTAGCCATAGAGATTTTATTTATATTTACTCAGTGAAAATCAAATGCCGCCTATATAACGCCTGCGTAACAGCTATTCTCCTCTACGGATGCGAATCTTGGCACCTTGCTATGGCCCAAAACAGAAAATACCGAGTTTTGAGAATAGGTGTCTCAGAAGAATCTTGGGTGTGCGGTGGTTTGACTTTGTGCAGAATGAAATTAGATGAGAACGATAGATACGGTTGGCTCGGCCATGTACTGCGGATGCCCCCTGAGAGCCTTAACCACGTTTGCCTGTTTTACAAGGCATCAGGTTCTCGGCTTACTGTTCGTCGGCAGTTTATGTCAGAACTTCGGGACGAGAACATGACTTGGGAGGACGCAAAAGAGTTGGCAGCCGATAGAGATGCATGGAGGCTCTTTGTGGATATCATATGCTCCAACTAGGGAGCGGACTTGGAATGATGATACAGTTTTTTTTTTAAACTTAGTTTCCAGCTATAATATTCGCGCTTGAGTTAGTGTGGCTAAAATTTTTTTTTCGTCGAACTACGTACTCGGATTTAATTGATGTCAAATTTCGCTTAAGCTCCTACGGCTCTAAGCGCCTCAATTGTCTTCTTCTTTATTCCACATCCTCTCCAAGTGGACATCATTAGACGCTATCGCCAGCCAGCACGTTCCTCTTCTCGCGCACCAATCCCGCGTCCTTTAGTTTCGCCGAATAAACCCGAAATATCGACGATGGTTGTCCAGCTCAGCGGGAGCCCGCAGGCGCAGGTGTGAAGAAGAGGCGACTCGGGTTTAGGCTTTCTCATCTTTAGTTTGAATCCAGAATAGTGCGTGTTTTTTCTCAGAAGGAAAATTTTAAAAGTTTTGAATCAATGAAATATATTATCAGTAAAAAACGAATTAAACATTTTTGGGCCTATAAAATGTGCATGTCTTTGTGCTAGCCTCGTTTTATGTGGTATTTCTAACACGCAATTCCTTCTTTGACTTGATCTATTTGAATTACTTGTAAATAAATTTTGGTTCTTAAATATAAATTTTAAACATTAAAAAACAATATATTTGTTGTATATCTAAAAGTTTAGCCTTTTGGAACAATTGGAAAAAGAAAAGTGCGATTTTTGTGAAGCATTATTTTTAATTTTTGAACAGTTTTTAATGGTTCAATATTTTATTTCTTTATTTATTTATACTTTTACATTGTTTGTATTCTTTTTTTTATACAGAATAATGTTCCCTCACGGGGGTGTCCCGTGCCGAGGGAAATTTTTTACAAAATGTGAAACATGCCTAAGATTAGCTATTTAACAAAGTTAACATAATAATAATAATAATAATAAACGTAATTAATCCAATTAACCTAATTATCATTAACATAATAAAAAGTAAAAAACTAAAATAATCATAAAAAACATAACCAATTTATATAGACCAATAGAACAAATTTCATAAACAGTACACACATTTTACCTATTTGGCTTGATCCACTCATCGATCCGTGTGCAACCCACCTTCACCATCCATTTCTTAATAGCAATTTTATATTGTGAGAACTTACTAATTGTCCCTATGGATAATGCAAGTAGATTGCACACTTTTGCCGAGTAGTAGGCCAATCCTCTTTGACCGAAGGTTATACGGAAGGTAGAGAATAATGTTTACGTGCGTAAAGTAACGAAGCTTTTATATAAAGTTGTTTTATAGATTTTACATTAAGATTTTCAAATATACCGAGAGAGCTAGTTCTGATTAGGATTCTTAAGATATTTTTATTAAAGCTTTTTGCGCAATTATTATTTGCTCGATCAGTGTGTCATTTGCACATCCTCATCCAATTATTCCATATTCCAAAACTGGTTGAGCTATTGCGTAATGTATTTTTACAAGTTCTTTCGGGCTAATTATATTTCTTATAGTTTTAAAGCTGGTTAAAGTGGTTGTTAAAAGCTCCCCCAACTTATTATTCCATAGGAAAGCATATTATTGTTAGCATTTTGTAATGTTCGACTTCGTCAACAAAAACAAAGATGATGACACGTGCGATGTCGAAGGCGGTTATACCGGTGGAGGCCAAAAATACATCTGAAAACTTTTCTTCTGAGGGAGATATGCAGCCTCCGTCGCAATCAGCTCCCCGATCACCCAGCACGCCCATCACTATCAATTATGCCGCAGCTGCCGCCAGTTCGAGGAATGTTCCCAGCGATACTTCGGTGATGGTTCCCCCGACAATGGAGTCGGCGGCTGCAGTTCTCCCCAGTGTATCAGTGTCTCCTTCCAAAGATTGGAAGACTGTTAAAAATAAAGGGCGTGTCGTCGTTCGGGGTACCTTGGGAAAGCGGAGGGAAGAGGATAAGTTTTATCACTTCTATCCGTTCCATAAGGACACTACGAGCGACGATATGTCCTCTTATTTAACCTCATTGGTGAGTACCGCCTCATTTCATGTGACAAAGATCAAATCGCGGGGTGACTACTCGTCATTTAAAATCGGAATTCCGAAAAATGCTGTAGATGCAATTTTGCAAAGCGAAAATTGGCCGCGAAAGTCGTATATTAAAGAGTGGGATGCAAAACCGCGAGATGCGCCGCGACTTCCCTCGGTAAAGTGACTAGATCGCGATAGTACAACAGATGATAAACTGAATTTTTATTACATGAATATTCGCGGGTTGAAAACGAAACGCGAAGATTTTTATAACAGTGTTTCGGCCTGTGACCTTGATGTTATAACATTAACCGAAACTTGGTTGAACGATGGCGTTTTCGACTCTGAATTATTTGATAATAACTTTACAGTAGTAAGGCGAGATCGTGGTGGCCACAGGCAGGGTGGGGGATGTTTATTGGCTGTGAGAAATAGAAAAAACTTGCAAGTCGAGCGTTTTTCTGTTTTAGAAACGTCCAATGAAGATCTCTGGGTAAAACTGACATACGATCTCGATATTACGTTCATTTGTGTATTATATTTCCCTCCGGCGAGTGAGACGAATATATATCAACTGTTCTTTGACAGGGTATTGTCCAGTTTAGAGCTACTTCGGGACAAAAGTGTCATTATATTGGGGGACTTTAACATGCATTCAGCAAAAAACATAAAAAGTATAGAGGCTAACCTCACTTTTTTGTGCTCGGTGTTGGGTCTTTCGCAGTATAATTATATTTTGAACTCTAGGGGTAGAACGCTGGACTTAATATTCAGTAGAAGAGTTGTTGGTGTATTTCGGTCATTATCACCTCTTACAAGAGAAGATAATTATCACCCCGCACTTGAATTTTGTTACAATCTGATTGCAGATCGCCCCCGTCGATCCAGAGTTCCCGCGGAGGGTACGGTTAGTCAAAGAGGATGGAATTTTCATAAAGGCGACTTTGACCGACTGTACTCTCTCATGGACGGTATCGACTGGGGCGAGATGTATAAAATATCAGATGTAAATGAAGCGGTACAATATTTTTATTGTATTGTTGAAGGTGTATTTGATTCCTGCTTCCCTAGAAAATCTCAGGCTACTGGTGGGAGGCGATATCCGAAGTGGTTTTCTAGGGATATTGTTAGAAACATACAGACTAAGCATTTCTATCATAAAAAGTGGAAAGCTTCTGGCTGTCGCGGTGATTATGAGATGTTTGGGTGTTACAGATCTGTCGTAAGACGTAGCATTCGATTGGCGTACCGGGAGTTCATTTCCAGCATGGAAAGCAACATTCTTCATGATCCTAATACCTTTTGGGACTATATAAGGTCACAAAAGGCGGATGGTGGGAGTGTTGACTCCATGACATGGGGTGAAAAATTGGTTCGAGGTGCAAACATAGCTGAAGCGTTTGCAGGTCATTTTAAAACAGTATATAGCAATGAACCTCCGCTTCTAGATGTTAATATTGCTAAACAATGTTCACAGACCGGTGCACAGTTTATTGATGTTCAAAATATCAATGAGAAGGATGTGGCCGACACTATCAAAAAATTAAGTAATACTAATTCTCTCGGACCAGATTTTATTCCGACATTCTTCCTAAAAGGTTGTGTGGAACTGATCAAAAAACCCCTCTGTTTTTTGTATAATCTTTCTTTTAATACGGGGGTCTTCCCAGAAACATGGAAGACGTCAAAAGTAACACCTATACATAAAAGTGGATCTAAGTCATCAGTAGAAAATTACAGACCTGTAGCTGTTCTTTCTGCACCAGCGAAGGTATTTGAAATTATCACATGTAGAATCGTCACTTCCCGAGTAGAGCCATTTATTATTGATGAACAACATGGGTTCAGGAAAGGCCGCTCGGTTGAAACCAATCTAATGGTTTTTACAAACTACGTCACGGAAGCTCTGGATGCAGGACATCAGGTAGACTGTTCATATAATGACTTCGCCAAGGCCTTTGATACTGTCGACCATGATGTCTTATTAAATAAGCTGTATGAGATCGGTTTCTCGGATGGTATGTTAAAATTAATGGCGAGCTACCTCCAAAACAGAAACCAATACGTCTCCTACGGTCTATTCGCGTCAGAGTATTTCCATACTTTCTCGGGTGTCCCGCAAGGCTCTAACCTGGGTCCATTGTTGTTCTCAATTTTCATTAATAATATTAAAAATGTAATTTTGAACTCGCGTTTTCTGTTGTTTGCGGATGACTTAAAACTGTTTTTAAAGGTGACCACTTCTGACGATTTTCGTCTTCTCCAAGCGGATATATCTAATATATCTGAATGGGGAAGGCGAAACAAACTTGGGTTTAATGTTTCCAAGTGTTCGGTCACGTCCTTCACTAGGGCCCAAAAAACTCTTTTTTTTCGCTACAAAATGAATGACCAGAATCTGATACGAACATCGAATGTTAAGGATCTGGGCGTTAGATTTGTAAGCACTCTGACATTTCATGAACACATAGAGACAATCAGTGGTGATGCATTGAAGATGTTAGGATTTGTTCTGCGTACTGCCAGGGTTTTCGAAAATACCCGCGTACTGAGAACTCTTTACAACTCCTTGGTGCGAAGTAGACTCGAGAGTGGCTCGATGATTTGGGGGCCACATGAACTGAAGTACTCTCTTATGATAGAGAAAATCCAAAAGAAGTTTCTGAGATATCTCTACATGAGAGAGTGCGGGTATTATCCTTGGCTCTACCCGACCGAGTTTCTCCAGGGTATGCTTGGCTACAACAGTTTAGAGACTAGAAGGAATGTGTATTTGACCACACATTTTTATCGATTGTTGCGCGGTATGATCGATAATTCTGAAATTATGATGAGCATTGGTTTGTATGTTCCTGATAATTACCTAAGACAGCGTCAGCATAGATTGTTTCATATTCCGATATTCAGGACCAACCTGCCTATGGTTATGCCTGTTGGAAGAGCTACCGCTATGTTGAACAACATCGCTCTGGATATTGATCTGTTCCATGTATCCGAAGGGGTTTTCCGGAGCAGGATTCTTCGACTCCTTTGACATGAGTCTCTTTCGTGTATTTTTTTTCCTTTTTTATAATATGTACGTATTGAATATATTTTTGTAATGTATATGTTATATTTAAAATAAATAAATTGAAAAAATTGAATTGAAAAGCAATAATGTTTGGAATTGAAAATCTTTACCGCACATATTTAATGCGAAGAAGGAAATATTTTTTATAGTTCTACTCGTACTTATAATAGCGCTAAAAATATTTAAAGCATTAACTTTGTGGTCAAAAATTTTACTAAATGTTGTTAAATATTTGTATTTAACCACTTACCGACTTTTCTATGTCTACCGGTTTCGAGACGTACGACGTTTTTTCCTAATCAGCGCATGCGCTTATTTAAATGCGTGCCGTGTTGGTTTTATATTTTTGTGCAACAACTATGGTGCAGGTGTATAGTAGGTTTTGCGCGTTGGTTTAATTAGTGTCCCGCTAAAGGACTGGTACGTCTCGAAACCGGTAGACATAGAAAAGTCGGTAAGTGGTTATTTAGAAATATTGAATAACATTTAGCGCTAAAGCGCTTTAGATTTAATTTCCGACAGTTTAATACGGAGATCTAGAGCGGCATCCAATCTAGTTCCGAACTCGCTTAGTGTAGGCGTAAGCTGAAAAGCCAGCGTCACATCGGTAAGTTGATACAAACGACCGATAAAAGTACCGGCGGCGGCGCCGGCGTCGCGGCGTCGACCGCCTATTTTCTACGATAATACGCCCTAACTCTCGGAACCCCCTGTGACCATCGGGTTCCGCGGAACACCTTTTAGGAACCGCTGGTTAAAAGTATTGCCGAGTACATAATTCTGCTAGAACCTACGTGAAAAATGTGATATATTCTACCGGAACTGTTGACAATCTGCTCTATCCCCTATCCCCCATGACCCATAATAATATCCCTTTTCATAAATTTCTTAATGAAATTTCATTCAAATTTCTACCTAAGATTATAAAATACGACTAATCGTTTGATTTCAACGTTGCAAAATTGCTTCTGTGGAATGTTGAGAATAATTCGGCGGAAATACAATTCGGATGCAAAATGCAATTTCCAAGGCCGTCATTAATTCTGCCGAAATCACAACATGAGTCAAAATTAGATAAATTTGCAGTGTTTTAATTGATTCAATCCTCATAATCTGATTATGTAGATGCGCAGAATCCGTGAAATTGATCCTTCGAATTATATCCGTTAGTTTCAGTAAAATTGGCGAATAGAAGTAAATACAACTTCCTAAGGTGCTTAAGACCATGAGTACAGGGTCGAATAATTATCATATCGTTCTTCCTGCATTCATTTTACGCTTTACTTTTATCTGAATATCTCATATTTGTTCTTATCTCAGTCCTCTCTCTTCTAGCATTACTTTGCATTAAACGCAAAAAAATATTCTTATTTTCCATATCAATGAAACAAACAAACCGTCACGTTATTTCTCCGCAGGGGAGGGCAGAGAAGATGGATCGTCACACATGTCTATTATGACATACATTCACACATCTCGTCATGTGTGTCCTTCGGTGGTGTCCGCTTTTGACATGACCAGACTTAAAATTATTGTTTATCTGATCATGTTGCGTCTTTCTTGCTGTCTTCACCATTCATTCTCGTACGCGATCTCATAACTGTATCCATTTACCCCCTGTACACGCCTCTAAATTCGAATTGAGGTCTCTCCTTTACATTGCTTCTACTCAATATAATGGTGCCTGGAAGAATGACTAGACAGGTGCCACCGTTTTGTAGAAACAACTCACGGACAGTGTATACTTGTAATGCCGTATTAAACAGACTTCATGAACTCGGCAATAGTTATTCCCACCTTTTGAGCTTTTTCAAAGATGGTGAATTGTAATTATATTTATTTATTCGTGCATTTCATAATATATACAGTTTTTCGTTCACTTTGCCCAGCTCTACGAAACAGTACCTATGATTTTCTTGTTGTATTACTGTAGAATGTTTTATTATTTAATTTTGATTTTTATATTAATTTATTCTTGAATTGTTTAAAATTTCTACTGAATGTGCTGTATAATTTTTAGGTTATTTTTTTAAATATAAATCTTGTATAATTTTTAGGTTCAATTTTTTTAATCAATCTTGGATGTAAGGAAATTTATATTAAAATCTATATATTAAGCCAAATATATTAGTATTATACATTTTTGTAAAAGGCAGATTTGCCGTTTATGTCGATAAAATAAAATAAAAATAACATTCTGCCTATTCACTTTAAATCAATTTTTTATCAGTCTACCCATAATAATCATATTACATTAAAAAATAGTTTCCTAAAAGTGTTTCTCGATAACCCTTGACTTATGTAAGCTAATGTTTAACAACATATTATAATTTGTTTTTAAAACAGTCTCCGAGATTTGTCCATTTTTGTTTTAATTATGTAATAACTATAAATCTTTATATCTGATGATTTTATTAATTGCAACTGTCCCAGAATAAGTTTGCTAACTCACGGGAAACAATGATGTATTTGACATTTTTTGCATTTTGATAAAAAAATAAATAAAAAAAAATCTCGCCATATACTTATACATCTGTTTTTCCATTATTTCGTCATCCATTCGTTCCACACGACCAAACTTTTTGAGTGGCGCTTTCATAATCTTATCAATTATACCTGTCCCCGATTTGATCTCTCGCCTGGTTTCATCATACGTAACACTGCCATACATTGGTTTCCCACACATTCGTCTTAAGTCTGTAAGATCGCATTTCGACTGTGTTCAGTCTGCTCGCATCCTTCCTCGCTCAGTTCCATGATTACTTTCATACACAAGTCTGTCGGTTTAGCTTCGATTGACATATTTTTTTTAGCAATTACTGTGCCGTCATAGTTTATTGATTGTTATAATACTAATGGGAAAAACCACATTTTCTTTATAATGTTAAAGTAATAAGGGTCTATAAAATACTCTCGAGTAAAAAAAATATATTTTTACTACTTATTTGTAGAATAAAAATAATTTTTCAATTTATAATTTCGAATTCCCGCGGAAACGGTCATTGCATCGGCCACGCCCCTAATATGTCACGATTCATGTTCATTTCGAACATTGTTTAAAAACCGTTAAAATTTTTATGGGACATCGTCACGAATCTTGATGTCACAATTATCAATGCCAAACATGTCGCGATTTTCGAGGGACGTGTTTTTTTATAATTATTATTTTTTAATTATTTGTGAAAACATTTCTCCACATTGATTTTGAAAATACAACTAATTTTTTTAAACCCATTACAGCCTCGTGATGCAATGGTCAGCGCGTTTGCCTACCATGCAAGAGGTCTCGGGTTCGTTTCCCTTCATGGTTGGTAAAATAAAATATTTTTTTAAACGGGTGTTTTCACACTAGAATATTTCATAGTTCCCGGACTGGTACCTGAAGCGTAAGACTGAGCATCTTACCTTCATGTAACAAAAAAAGACCAAGATACTCTTTGATTGGTGTACCGATGCAGTGCCCTATGCACTATTAGTTGCGGAAAGGGAGTAATGAATGAAATAAATTAAAGAAATCCATAGTAAAATAAATAAAACAATTTTGTTTTTAACGGGTGTGGTCCCGTGGCCAGTGTCTGAAACTCAAAAATCTCAAACCAATTTGATTCCTATTTTCGTTGAAAATTGCCCTCAAAATGAAATATTTAAGTGAAGCGTAAGAACGCACATATTTCTTTTGAAAAAAAAACGCTTTTTTTAAAAATATATTCTTTTAACCGACCGGTTTCAAAGTTTAACAAACTTCTTTCTCAAAGTATACTTAACTAATGAATTGTTACTAACTAATGATTTTTTATCGGTATTCGTAGTATGTGCTATTTCCGTATTGTAGCTTATTCTTGTCCGCCATCGAAGTGTAAAACACGTAAAGATATGTTTATGATTTCTCTTTCAGCCGATTATAATAAATAGTAGCGTTTAGTACAAATGGCCGGTCGCTCGTTACAAATGGCCGGTGCGCTATGTACAAATAGCAAGCCGAACGGTACAAGCTCATTCTGTGTTACACATTACGAGTGCACACGGCTGTAAATCTTCACAAACCGTAGGAATATTATTCAAGAACTGCGGAGAAAGTGGAAATATGTATCGCCCGCGTTATTCGTTTACGGGGAATTATGCAACCGTCCGAATACTGTGTGCATATATTACTATCCTATAACAATATTATGTTGTTCGCCGTACGCCGTCTCGTACACACACATACCCAACCTAAGCAATAATAGGCAACCTTTTCAGATATTTGGTAGTGGACTAAGACTGCTCGGCGGCCATCGATCGTCTTCTCGGAAGCTAGTGATTCCGTGCAAATAAAACACGGAAAACTCCCAATATTTATTTATTTATTCATAAATTTCAAACGCCGATAGGTAGTGGTGACGCTGTAAATATTACAATAGGGGAAGATTAAAACACTTTTTACATTACCTAGTATATCTCAGCCTAAAAATGACCCACCTCAATGAACTTTATATATTAACGTAGCTAATTTTATTTTTATATATTTAATGTTGCCGAGATCCGTACATTATGTAAGGCTGAGTCAAGCTTTATCGACAAAATCAAAAAAGGAGCTCCGCGCTGGTTTAGACATGTAGAACGAATGGACAGCGAAAGAACGGCTAAGAATATTTACAATGCGAATGTTGATGGATGCAGAAATAGAGGAAGACCGAGAAAGACATGGCATGACCAAATCCAACAAATACTTAAAGATGGACTTGTCAAAAGTCGGAATAATCGGCGCGCGTGCATGAGAAGATGTATGAATGTAGAGGAAGCGAGATCTGTTGCAAAGATAGAGTGTTGTGGCGTTCTATCCTCTCTGCCTACCCTTACGGGGAAAGGGAGTGATGGTTTGTATTGTATTGTATTGTATATTTAATTACTCTGTACGTGTGATGTCACTGAACTCCTCCTAAACGGCTTAACCGATTTATGTGCTGTTTTCAGAGAAATATAGATCTTTCTGTGCGCGTTCGTAGATATTAAAATCTTCAATATAATATGTCGAAAATAAGTCCGGAGCATAAATGTTTTATTCATCGATCTACCAGGGTTGCATTCGAGGAGAATGTATTTACAAAAAAAAAATAAAGATGTTGTTTTTTTGCGTATAAAAAAGTTTGTTTTTGAATGTTTACAAACAGCATTGGTTTTTGTGGATCACAATCAAATTCTTTCCTTAAATTCCTTATAATTTCTACCCATTTATTTCTTTTTACTGGACTTTTGGTAATACTAAAATAATATTTGATTCAATACATTAAAAAAATCGTATTCCTACATAAGTACACCCGTTTGTTGGTGAGAAGACCGGAGTTTGACGTTTGCAAAAAGAATGTCATATTTGAAAAAAAAAATATTTTATGTTTTGGAATTCAACCATAAACAAGTACCTAGGTACCTACTTAAATTCAATATTTGAATATTGACAATTTTTAGTTTTGGAATTCAATCACAAACAAGTACCTAGGTACCTACTGATCAATTAAAAGTCTTTTTCCAAACTAATAGCAGGCAAGCCAACATTCGGGCAGGACAACGTCTGTCGGGTCCGCTAGTACACTATATAATCCAAACAAAATAACTGGAAAAAATAATCGGGGTCAATGAGAAAATCGGCCATAACTGAAAAAACTCCCTGCGTTATAACTCTCCTAGTGCCGAGGTAAGTTGAAACAGAGGTCAAGGTAAATTGCGACATTTTGATATTTAGGGTTTAAAATTTATTTTTTAAATAAAATATAAAAAACTTTATTTAGAAAAAATACGGGTGAAAGAAATTTAACTGCTGTAATCAACCGCCGGTATGTTCATAAATAAAAATATATTGGCTAGACTTTATTGTGCAGTTATTATAAATTATAGCAATAGAGTATTTCGTACATGTTGATTGGGCATTCTGAAACCATAACAACTAACAGATCGGTGTCTAAATTCACACCACGAAACATAAAAGTAATAACATAAATAAAAGAGAAGAGTTGAAACAAGCTGTTTCAACTCTTCTAGGCCAAAAAAATCAGGCCTTGTTCAGAATAATGGCTTTCAAATAAGCTTCTAAAATACAATTACACCCAGTATCATCTTTTTGGACGCAATTCCATACAGTATCGGAGCTTTTCTGACACAACATTTTATACGGTATCAGAGCTTTTCGGCCACAGTTCCATACAGTTTCAGAGCTTCTCCGTCATACTTTTTGTCTGATGTTTTTTTTATTTGCTAATAGACTATCAAACTAAACCAAAATGAAAATAAAGTATGTAGGCTACTCGTATTATCATCGCTATGATTTTTTAAAGTTTTGTCATGTTAAAAATCCCCATCGAAATTTCGAAATAACAACGCCCGCGTCCTGACGTCCCGTCCTTTAGATATTTATTCTATTTATAGAATATTGAAAAAAAAACAATATAAAATGTTTTGCTGAGACACTGAAACATTTATAAATATAATTTTCTTTTGACACAACACATATCTATATGATACACAAAATATTTCATATTCATTTAATGGATTTTAAATGCATTTTATATGATATGGGTACCTATCTCACAAATACGTATTTTGGCAGATGAGCGATAAAATTATTGAATATATTTCTTGTAAAACTTCATTTGATAAGCGATTGAAAATAAGTACAGTTATATTGATGCGCATTCGCTGATACACCAACATCATATCATTTATCAGTGTTGTAAATTTTTAGTTAAAATACAATAAAAATGCTCGTCATTTAAACACGAATGGCGAGCGTTTTACACGAAAGAAGTTTGACAGCTGTAGCTCAATAACAAATAACTATCGACGTTCTCAAAAATCTGCTAAGCATTTGAGCGATCACAATGAACAATAATAAACATGCTTAAAACGTCATAATTCAACGCGTGTGTAGTTTCTAAGTCAACGCCCGTGTCGGTTTGTTTTTTGTTTTCCTCGTAAATAAATAAAGTTCATTGGCGAAAAATCGGCGTTTACTATAAAAAAATAATACAATATATTGCATTTGCAAAATAGTAAGGAGTATCTAATACAAAATATGGTATTAGTCTTCGAAAGAAAAATATTAAGGAAGATATTTGGTGCTGTCAACCAAAACGGAGTGTGGAGGAGACGGTTTAATCACGAATTAGAGGGACTGTACGGCGATCCCAACATTGCACAATTCATCGAAATAAGAAGATTACAATGGTTGGGCCATGTGCACAGAATGAATGATAACCGTACCCCAAAAAAGATTCTTTTTACCACTCCGGAAGGCGGACGAAGCAGAGGCAGACCAAAATCAAGGTGGCCGGATAATGTGAAAAGTGACTTTAGAGCGATTGGCCTGACGAACTGGAGAAGAGCCGCGGAGTGCAGGGATGAATGAAGACAAATTCTGGAGGAGGCCAGGGCCCACAACGTTCTGTAGCGCCACTGATGATGATCTATTACAAAAAGTGAAAATTAAATTACAATTACCATGGCGACTGCTTTTCTTGACATTTGGCTTGCCAACCGCCGGCTAAATGCAGTAAATAGCGTGATAAATAATAAATGGCAGTTTTGGAATATTTTCCATATTTACACCGGTGAAATTAAAATATGTGATTGTGCAGCAGGATTATACGTCGCCAAGCATAAATATTTTGACATTTAATGTTAGGTGTTCACGGACGTTCCATTGTGATCGCGAATACGATAAGCAATCATGGTAAGAAATTGTTATCACGTCGCTTATTAGCACGTCAATAGTTATTTGTGATTGAGCTACTGAAGTTACGATGTCGCATCCGGTCATCAATGTCGAGTGCTCCGGGGCGCTCGAGATAAAGTCGACTGGTTTTTAACCGACTTCCAACGGATGGATGCCGAGTGGTTCAAGAATACTGTCACTCGTCGAATTACGGAAGTCGCATTCGAGTACGATTCTAAAGACGAACGATTCTAGTGCTGCTCGCTAGGCATTACCGGAGTGATATAACAACTTGCGAATCGCAACTGGATCTGGGCGCCTACTCTACTTTACCTACTTTTCTAAACTAAACTTGCTCTATCTAATTACGTAACAGCTTGAAATCGTCTTAATTTATTGTTGGGTACTTAGATCCAGTGGTATCTGTAATTCTTCGAGAATTGTTCTGAATCAAAATCTAAAGTTACCATCTTTATTTTTTATTATCTTTCAAATAGTAGATCATGGACATCCATAAGTTCCTGTGTATGGTCAGCTCAATGCCTTTCAGGTATTGTACACTGTTAACAGAGGGAATAAGAGTTTAGTGGACTGTATGGAAATTGTTACCCCCTTTCAAAGTTCTTCCGATTGTTTCTTATATGGAGCACTTCAGTCTTATAAGAGTTGCCAGTTTAGAAAATGTAAATTCAGTACTTAACATCCTGTGTTGCATTTTTTTCAGTATTTTAAATAAATTATATATATAAAACCATTAAGAATTATTATAATAGCATTTCGAACATATACTTTTGAATATTTTACCGTTTTTTGCTTGTGTATGTATTTTTAAGTACCTTTAAATTCTTTTTTTGCTTTTTCATACTTTTTTAGCTTGTATTATGTATATATAATTTTAATATGCCTTTCATACTTTTTAGCCTGTATTAGGACATCATCATCATCATCATCATCAGCCGTCTCTTGTCCAATGTTGAACATAGGCCTCCCCCTTTAGTCTCCATATTTCCCTATTCTGAGCCAACCGCATTCAACCACTTCCCGCTACTCGTCTTATGTCATCAGACCACCTTGTCTGAGGCCTGCCGACACTTCTACCCGTTCTGGGTCGCTATTCCAGGACTTTTTTGGTCCATCTAGAGTCTGTGATTCTGGCTATATGACCAGCCCAGCTCCATTTCTGGTTGGCAGCCCTATGGACCACATCGGTAATCTTTATTCTCGCTCTAATCCATGTATTGGTTTTTCTGTCTCTCAACGAAATACCCAGCATTCTCCTTTCCATGGCTCTCTGTGTCACTGATAATTTGTGTAAATTTTTTTTCGTGAACACAAAAGTTTCACAGCCATATGTCAGTACAGGGAGAACACAAGCATCATAAAGTTTCTTCTTTTAAATAATGTAAATACTTCGGAGATTTGAGGATATATGAGAGCTTACCAAAGGCGACCCATGCTAAACATCGCCTTCTTTCTATTTCGACCTCTTGATTATCTTTCCCGAGCCTTATTTCGTGTCCTAGGTATATATAACTGTCAACCTTTTCAATGATTTGTCAATTTACTAAGATGTTACATGATTGGTTTGCATCACTCATTACTTTAGTTTTTGAAGCATTCATTTTCAAGCCTATTTTCAGGGATGTTGTATTAACTTCGTTTATCGTTTATTAGGACATATATTTTGTTAATTTTAAAAACTTTTGAATTTTTGTATTTTTTTAACATTTGCACTCTCATTCTTCTTGTATTATGTACATACTCGCACGTATAATTTTAAAAAAATAATATTTTTATTATTTTTGATTTTCTACCCTTAATATACGCTGGAATCTGGATGCTACTCTTCATTTTGAGTCCAATCCAATTATAAATGTTAGAATTTTCCGCGCACGCGCATTAGGTTCATATCGTTGCCGTATTGCTCCGCGAGACTCGTAGAGATAAGAGCATTCAACTTGTGCGATGCAAAGAAAAAACGACTCTAATAACGTATAGCATATTTTTTTTAATTGCGTATTATTAAAATTTGGCCACAATTTCAGAACATCTCGAGTTTTAGGTATCGTCCTAATGTTTACAGCTTCGCCACTAGCCGCGCCTGCTCCTGTGCTCCATATATTTACAGACAATCAACTATTGATTATTATCATAATGGAAAACTTATTTTTATTTATTTATTTAAATCTTAAAGTAGGGCACACATATCATACATATTGTTATGTGTGTTCTAATAATAACATTGAAAATATATTTAATTTATAAATTGTTTATCACATATGTCTTGACCATTATTTTAAATTTTGATATGTTTTTTTCTTCATAAATATTTTTTTCCATTTCGTAATACTTTTTAATTGCTTTAAATAAAATTGAATTTTGTGACTTTGCCTTTTTCCTAAATGGAAGTCTAATTTTGTTCTTTTCTCTAGTATTGTGATCGTGTTCATGCTGGTTCCGATCAATTTTTTTCCAAAATTCTGTTTTTTTATTAGAGTTTATAATTTTATGAACAAATATCATTGTATTGTAAAATATTCTTTGTTTATATGTTAATAATTTCATTTCATTTACCATCGACTTTACCCTCGTATATCTGTTTTTTTTTCAAAATGATTCTAAAGGCTTTATTTTGTAATACAGTTAGTTTATCTATGTTTTCTTTGTTTGATAAAAATAAAATGCTACTACAGTAGTTAACGTGTGGTTCAATAATTGCTTTGTAAATAGTTTTGCAAGAGTCCTTATCAATAAATCTTCTGATCCCTCCCAAAATTGATATTTTTTTTGCAATCTTATTTATTACCATCTTAGCGTTTTGGTGAAATGTAAGTTTTGAATCCAACATTACACCTAAATATTTAATTTCAGTGACTTCAGTTTTTCATTTTCTATTACAATTGATGGTGTAATTTCTATTCTTTTGTTTCCTATATTCATATATTTAGTTTTGTTAACATTCAATTTTAATTAATTTATTTTTAGCCACAGTGATACACTATTAAGATCATGATTTAGTCTGTCCATAATTGTAAACTTATATAGCACCATTTCGTAATATAATACCTCAAGCGTACTTAACGAAAGAGATTCTACGCAACATTAATTTCAATTTAATTCAAAAGTTGAGTAAAACTGCTCAGACAAACAAATTATTTTGTCATCACATGCTCAGGATTTATTCAAATGTCAATTTTATAACAGCGTAAATTTACAAATACGTTACTGATCAAAAGTAAACATTTTGTAGATATCTACCCATTTCTACTATCATACATACTAAAAGCAAGATTGTCATCATCCCTACTGATAAAAGTCACCGCACGCGCCTGGTATGTGTTTATAAACTAATTAAATATGTATTTTTTTTTAGTTAACCCCGACCCTCTACAAAAGAAAAAAGTAATTAGATTTGTGTGTATTTTTTTCGGTGTTCGAACTGCGCGACAGAGTCGCAGTGAGTAATATCTCGCTGGAAGGTGAGATTCTATAAAATGCCGCGAACGCCCAGTTGCATTCCACCGGCGACACTTCTGACTGATCCTATTCGTCAGCGTCCACATCGCGAACCCCGGGCAATAAGAAGCGAATAAGTCAATTCTTTTTGTCATGTTGTTCTTCGAAAGATGGAAAGTGTGAAGTGAGATAGGTACGATCTTTAAAACAAGAAAAGAGTTGACTAAAGAAAATATTGTTAATTTAGTTATTTTTTTATTTATTTCTTATTATGAATAGCTTTTTTAATTTCTAAGATTTTCAAGGTTGTCTAATTTTAATATTTTATTTTCTGCACTGAGAATTTTTACGCTAGTGTCTTTTTTGAAATTATGATTATTTTCCATCAGATGGTTCGCGAATTCAGAATTATTGTAGCGTGTGTCGGTTTGAAACCTGTCGGTAGAAAAAAAAAGTGGTAAAACAACAATATTATGAGTTTTTCCAAATTTTTGTAGACAAGGACTGGAATTAACTCCCTGGGGAGCTGTTTATATTAAAATATTACAACAGAGATGAAGAACGTTCAAGAGAAGGTAATATAGAAGTCTAGGTATCTACAGGGCTTATGACCTGTCAATGAATTTATATCTTTATATAATCATTTTGTAAAGCGCCCTTGAGTTATTATATTACGAAAATGGCGCTGTATAAGTTATCCATAATAATAATAATAATAATGTCTGGTTTAAGTGGCCACTTTACACACTGTGTTACATTCACCATCCTGCCCATATTTGAACATCTTTATTCCTTCAATTCTTTCGCCTGTTGATGTTTGTGAAGTGAAAGAGCTGAAACTTTTATTTATTATTATTATTTATTATTTATAAATTTACTGCAAAAAAATAATATACATACTTAATAAAACAGAGAATCTATATAAAACCAATTAATGTAAAATGAAAACGGAGTGTTCTCTGTTTATGATAGTCTCCATCTAACATGGCACAGCCTTACTAAGATGGAGATTTGCTATCTTTAAAGCGTAAGTAGTCCTATACTAATAAAACAATAGCATAATAAAGAAAAACTAAAACTACTTAATTATAAATGCCTAGCTAATCAAATGTAAGAAATTAAAAATCATTATTATACAAATATAAAGTATATATGTGCCAAGAATACATGTTACTTAAACATAAATAATATAGTATAATATATAATAAAACAAATATAAAGCAATGAAATACATAAACATATAAATAATATGTGTACCAATTATATAAAGTACTACGTTTATTGATTTACATATATTTTTCAAAAAAATCTCTCGCTACACTATTTATATGTGCAGTTATTTTTATTTTAAAATTTGTTTTATATTTTGAGTCTTTTATATTTGGCAATAAATCATTAAATATTTTTGGAGCAATTACATTGTATTGCTTTTTACCAAAGGCGGTTGATACAAATGGGACAATACATTATTTATGCGGGTATTTCACCTACATACTAGGCGACGCCTGAAAATGCTATTTTTTCAATTTCTATACTTCTTCATGGACCAGGTGGATGTATCAACAATATTTTATTAAGGAATATAGATTTTTAAATATAGGCAGAATGGTGAATGCTACACAGTGTGTAAAGTGGCCACTTAAATCAACCATTGACAGGTCGTAAGCCCTGTAGATGCCTAGACTTCTATATTACCTTCTCTTAAATGTTCTTAATCTCTGTTGTAATATGTAAATGGCAAAAATAATGTTGTTTTACATTTATTTTATTATAATGAATAACCACAAAGTTAGTGCTCAGTACGCGGTGTCAAATCAATGATCAAATATCATTTTTGCACCGTATTATTTTGAAATCGTGTTAAAAGGACCTCCGGTGTAGTGTTTTGATAAGAAAGCTTCGCTCTTTTGTCGCGAAAAGTATGTAACGGAGCCCACAAAGCCGCGTAGATAATAATGAAATTATGTAAATTTCGTAATAACAATACGTGTTTTTATAAAGATATGTTTTCGCAATATTTAAGTGTTTTTCAGAGCCGAGGAAATGTGTTCATCTCCTCTCGAATCTGATTTCCTGGTCTGATTCCCTCATGACGCGTCCTCGGCGAGTCAATCTCTATCCGTTGGTACATCGTTATTGTCAGTGCGGCCGACGACTATCTGGTCTCCCGCCCGACGCCGCGCAGTGCATTTGAGGAATTTAGTACAAATATTACCATTATTATAATTCCAACTTTCGCAATAATATACGTTCTAAGATTTACACATTCGCGAATTGTTCGGTTGTGTTTAATATAGTTTAGCTAATAAACGAAAGTAAACGAAATGCAGAAATATTGAGTAATGCATTCGTAATTTCATTGGTTTTATAATGAATTATTTCATATTATTTGCGACGTTACAACATCCGCAACAAATATTGACGAAGATTAGTGGTAGTCTAGTTAGTCCATTATGTGCCGATAAAGGTGTTATTGATATTACTATTTGAAGGGAGGGCGAATTGGGAATCTTAATTTTAAAATTAAAGACACAAAAATAATTGTTTTTTTATAGGATCTTTATTGCTAAGGTAACTTATTTACGAAATTGTGCGAGTTAATAGAATAAATTTCCTTGTAATCATAAAATACGTTTTTTATTAATATTTTGAGTTACAGCTGACATACAATCATAAAATATTTTTTATTTAATAGGATTTATGTCCTCTTTTTGCTTTTATAACAGCCTGAACACATTTTGGCATAGAATAAATTAATCTTCGGCAATTTTCTTTTATTCTGTCATCTCGAAGCCAAATCTTAATAACAGCTTCTATCATCTTTATCTCGGAGGTGCAGTCCAATTTTTGTATCCTAGATTGACAAATAGGGTTAAGGTCGGGTGAATTTCAATACAAATTTACCCTAAAAACAGGTAAGAACAATAAAAAGGATATAATGTTTATCTGGTTTATCTTAATATATGCTCTTATCAGCTCTTTTACTTCACAAAAGTTAACAGATGGAAGATTTGAGGAAATGTGGACGTTCAAACACAGGCAGAATGGTGAATGATACACAGTGCGTAAAGTGGCCACTTAAACCAGCCAATGAAAGGTCATAAGCCCTGTAAATGCTTAGACTTCCATATTCCCTTCCCAAAAATGTTTTTCCTCTCTGTTGCAACAGATTAAGATATGAATACTTCTGTACGGAGAAAATCCAGCCAGTCTGCAAGGATTTGGACATACTCAGACATTGTTATCGTCGTTTGTTACATATTTTTAAATTTTTTATTTACTTTTTTGTTTATTTTTTTTACAATATACATAAGAGGTAAAACAGAGTATTCAAAAAATAAAGGATAATAACATAGCAATGAAATGCTTATTAATAGTAAAAATAATAAACAAAAAATCCCACAAAGGCATGGCCTGTTCGTGGGTATACAAGAAAATGTTACTGAATTTTTGCTCCTATTATAAATAGTTATATTTTTGTGTAACATAAGAAAGAGAAAATAAAGTATTCTGTAAAAGATCGTATGGTATTTTTTTTTATTGAAATTAAAAAAAGGAAATAAACAAAACATAAAAACATTCCTTATTGATGATTAATGTTGTTATAATTCTTGAATGCAATCAAACGTGCAATGCCACATTTCATGTAAATATTCTAATTTTATCATATTATTTATTTTTATCTTGCACCACAACAGGCCAGGAGGCCCAATTACAGTGGTGAATTACATCACAGAACACCCAGGCTTGAGAAAAATCACATTATAATTTTTGTGTTCTCACCGGGAATCGAACCCGGAACCTTCCGTGCGTGAGTCAAGCGTCTCGACCACTACACCACGGAGGCCGCCATAAACGAGTATAAACGAGTTGTCCGTCCAATCGACTGTCGATAGTGTCGATAGTGTCGATAGCCCACTGCGGCAGTGAACTTCCCTTACTAATATAATCCACTCGGGTAACGCACCGCGCGCATAATTATCAGTTCACGTTGCGTTACGTGGGCCGTAATGACCTCTCTGTTCCGCACTCGACACATGCGGATATGTCGCGGACTAACACTCACCACTCGGTTCCATATTATCCGTAATACTCACATACACACGCACGCAATTAACACGATTAGTCTTATTTAGAAATAATTGTAACGTAGTTGATCTGACGAAAATTATAAGTAAACTACAATGGACGCCCTTTTTATGAAAAAAAATAACAGAAAATATAAACATGCACAATATGCACATTTGCACATCCTGTTTAGATTGGGTGTTCCTTTGCCGGCAGGCTCCAGTGCATTACTTGCAAATTTTAGTTTATACGTGGAGTTACCCACAGAGGATATAAATATGTAAACATTTTTTATGTATTTTTATAGAGCGAAAAATCCCATCTCCTTTGATTACAAAATAGAAGATATTAATTTAGATGTAGTCAAGTCTATTAAGGACCTCGGAGTTTTCATGGACTGTAAACTTACCTTTAATGAACCCGTTGATACAATGATGAACAAGTCACTAAAACTCCTAGGTTTTGTTAGCGGGATATCTGTGACTTTACTAGTATGTTCACAGTTGAAACACTATATCGCTCACTTGTTCGTCCTCTTTCAGAATATGCCTCCGTGGTCTGGTCTCCCTTCTATGTAGGCCGGATAAATCATATCGAGTCGGCGCAACATCGTTCGCTAAGAAAAGTAGCGTGGATGATTGGCCTCGAGATGGGAGACTACGCTTACGGAGAGGTTCCCCGCACTCGCCCTCCTTTCAATATCTTTCTCTTCTTTCCACCCCTAGTAAACGTACTTCCCGGATACACAAATTATTCTGCCTGATTCGGAATATATTATTTTACATTGATCTCACATTTAGTCATACTTTCATCCCATTCAAAAACCAATCTGAGACAATTTTACGATGCTGAGCTCGCCATCTCTTTAAAATGGACAGTATGCTTCTGTTTCTGTACAGTAAAATCCAAAAATGTCGTTTCAATTAATTAATTTTAACAATGTTTGAGTATGTCCAAATGCTTGCAGACTGGCTGGATTTCCTCCCTAGGGAGGTATTCATAGTATGTCCAAATGCTTGCAGACTCAAACATCGTTGAATCAACTACCTGGTAAAAGAAGAAGTATAAAAATTGGAAAATTGTTTTCAGGCGTTGCCTAGTAGGTGATTCGGTTCAGCCGGATGAATCTCACCCGCGTGATAAAGGTTTCAGCTCTTTTACTTCACAAAAGTCAACAGATGGAAGATTTGAGGAAATGTGGATGTTCAAACATGGGCAGAATGGTGAATGTTACACAGGGTGTAAAGTGGCCACATAAACCAGCCAATGACAGGTCATAAGCCCTGTAAATGCCTAGACTTCCATATCCTCTTCTCAAAAATGCTTTCTCTCTGTGTTGAAATATTTTTTTTAAAAATATATATAAATATTTATTGGGATTATAATCTAAAATATGTTTGAAAATATGGATGTTAATGTTGTCAATAAATTAGTTAAATTTGTTTATCGCATGCTCCCATTCGCTTGACCAGAAATATAAAGTGCACTAGCATGCGTGACTTGTCTCAGTAATTATGATTGTTCGTCAGGGTTTATTGTTCACGTACCGTTCGTTCTTTCTGCTTCACTCGAGTCTGAAAGTATTCTTTACAACCGATAGTTTTCACACTCGCTTACTCACGCTATTACCACTCGACGCACTCTTATTGGAAGCCTTTAATTACCCCTTTACAGAAAATATCACAACTGACTTGAGCGCTTCGATTGTAATAATATCAATCTGCAAATCAGTCAACACAGATAATATTCAATGCTTTGTCAAGAGGATGCGCTCTCTGACTTTTCTTTATACAAATGTATTTCTCTCTGGATTATAGCTCTAGAGCGATACAATACAATTATCAATTTTAAAACATTCTTAAATGCACTGTTTAAAACTAATTATTAATGTCGTAATGAAACTTTCTTTTTCATACAATTTTTTCTCTGTTTTTGATTTGTATTATTATTATCATCCTATCTTTTTCTGAAATTAATAAATCAAATATTTTTGTGTACCAGATATTATATTATTATCGTATATATACTTACTGTAAACTAATTTTTATTATTTGTTTTAACATTAATTTGTTAATACCATTTTTTTTATACGTATATATGTATATATTTTTATTTTCTTTTGTTTAAATTCTTTACAATTTGCTTTTTAATTCAATCACTTTTCTTATATCCATATTTTTTTCCTTTATTGCTATGTAAAGTTTCACTTTTTATTTTGCATAGCAGTATGCTTTTTATTGTTTCTACATTTATACAAAAAAGGGTTGTTTAATTTTTAAATTATTACTTACTATGTTTGTACTTACCTGTATATTTTTTGTAAATGCCCCTTGGGCGTATTGTTAAATTAAATAAATAAAAATATACTTTTTAAACACAATATAAATATCCACCATCGGCGTGTTCCTGTCGATTGTTTTTTTTTTTGGAAATTGTCTTTTATAAGAGCTAGGACCATACGAAAATACTTAAAGCGCCTCGTTTTATTTGCCGTCTTCGGATGAACGGTATACAAATGTGACTATTTTTGAAGAAAGCAAAACGGGCCGACACAGAACCTTTCTTTCTGATACCCTTTATCATTCTTTTAAAATCGGTTCAGTTTTTGGGTGCGGAGAAAAGGGGAATACGAAACCTCGATTTTGTCGATTTTAGTTTGGCATATCTCTGCATTGGCATAATCAGGCACTGAACTCTGTCGAGATCAGTTCTAAATTGACCTCGGAGTGCCTACGGGCGCTTAGTTGTGTCGGTGAGTGTAACAGCGTGACATTGATTTTGGTACCTGGACACTCAAACATCGACGGTGACGAGGCAGCTGATGAACTGGCAAGGCTGGGAGCTGAGACAGCCTCGATAGGCCCCGAACCCCACTGTGGGCTGCCCAAATGTGCTCCTCGCGATGAGCTTACGTCGCGGGCCAGGAAGTAGAGGGTAATGCTCTGTCAAAAAGTACCCGGTCAGCACCATGCGACGGAACTGATAAAAGGATACTCGCAAAGTATTGCTGTTGACCTGATAAAGCTCAGCCGAAATCAAGCGAGGGCTATCACTAGTGATGGAGGGCTCTAGAGCCCGCCCAGGGCACTGCAGATTGAACTAACACCTAGCTAGAATGAACCTTTCCGAAACTTCTAAATGTAGGTTCTGCAGTGCAGATGAGGAAAAACCTACATTCATTATATGTGAACGTGATGCTTTGCGTCATAAAAGGAGCCTCATCCCCGGGGGACCACTGGTTAAACCTGAGGATGTTAAAGAGCTCGCCCCCTTACCCAATAGCCCGATACTTTACGGATCTGGGCTCGGAGGGGGAGATTTAGCAAAATGTAAACTCTCGCCTTCCGCACAGTAGCCTGGCTCTCTATAGACCCGGGCTTGGAGGGTGAGAACTATGCACGGGGACCCGTCACAATAGATCTTCACAGGTCGCAGTGGCGTCACGAACTCGCATTGCACTGACTCCCGCCACTAAGAATACGCATAATCAGTCCGGCGTGCGGTCGTCTTTCGCGCAGCATTCGGGGATTTAAATATCTATTCGTCAAATCACTCTTTGCCGCATATTCTCTCAATAAATTGTGCGGAATGGAATTTCGACAGAAAAAATGTCGATATTAATAGAATTAGGTGAATTTTTGGCCATAAAGAAAACTATTAATATATTTCTGACGAGCTTCGTGATTTCCCGCGTTTGTTAAAGATAATTTAAAATAAATCATCGGTTGGTAAAAAACCATTATCGAAATGTGCAATAACTGATTTGCAATATATAAATTTCCACTTCGCGATAAAGCGTTCACTCTTCGCCGGTTTCTCATTGTCGAGAATATCGGAATGGGCTCGGTACGAATTACGCCTTGTAATTCTGGCCCACTTAGGTGCTCTTGCTGCCAGAATACAATCGATTAGATTATCGAGTATAATAATTAGCTACACACTCGGAGCAATTAGCTTTTGGGAAATTCTCGGAATGGCGCTGCGCTGTTTCGCCAGCCGCACCTCCGGAAATCGACGCGTTGCTCAATTCTTATTATCGAATTTTATTTTATTAAGACGAGAGTCCGCGCTCCGATTCGCCATTCGATAGGCGACTATGTGAGAGTTTATACCGAAAGTTATTATTTTATTATTATGATTATTTATTTATTTACATACTAACTTTTACCCGCGGCTTCGTTCGCGCGGCATTAAGGAGACATAAGTTCATCGATTAGTTTCGTCGTTAAAAAAACAAACAATAAAGGTGTTCTGTACATATAATATATAGAGTTAACATATCACGATAGACATGAAAAACATTTCACAGAACGGAATATAGAAGTCTAAGTTAAGTTAGTTTACACTCACTTAAAGATTGCAGAATTTCTTGCCAATCGACGTTCAGCAAACATTCGTCCAGAGCTTACTTCTCCCACCTCTTGTCCGTTACCCAGATGCTAATTCTGAACTGCTCGATAAGTTGGAACGATTGTAGAATGTTTGTATACGATTTGAGATGCGGAAAATGTGACAGCGTAATGTAGATTTTGTCGACTTCAGTTAGCCAAAATCAGTTCGTCGTGTTGTCTTTTTCGCCCTGTATCGGGGAGGCATCTGCGAGAGTATCCTAGTATCCTTTTTTGCACCGCAACAGACGGAGGCCCAATTACAGCGGTGAATTACAGCGCAGAACACCCGGGCTCGAGAAAATCACATTGAATTTTTGTGTTCTCTCGGGGAATCGAACCCGGAACCTTCCGTTTGTAAGTCGAGCATCTTGACCACTACACCGCAGAAGCCGCCCGAGTGCGCCCGAGAGTGGCAGAAAGACAATTTTCAATAACCTATTCGTCTAAATTCTCACCTTCCGCCTATCCCCTTAAGTCGATATCGAATATCGTATTATGTATTTGTTATGTATTGACTTTTCTCTGGTCTCAATTTATTTCGACTTCCTCACTGCTTGAAGATCATTACGGTGTCCGCCTGCGGTAGGTGATGGCAATAAGCGACAAGCGACAAGCAGCAAGCAACAGGCGATACGCAATACATTGTCATTATAATTTATTGTAATTTGTCTGTCCAAATATGTTTACCGAATTTATATCGTTTTATAATTATTCGCTGCAATAGTCTTACTTTAAATTATTTTTTGAAAAATATGCATATTATGCTTTCGTCAATTTGTAAACAATCCTCTTGCGCCGCCATTATCCATTATTGTTCTCCGTTCAAGTCGTATAATTTGTAAATTAAAATAAACCTTTTAATATTTTTTATTTGTCTAAAAACATGTTTTAATTTAGTCCGGTTTTACATCATGCTTAGCGATCTGAAATCACTTTGACTTCATTGTAAAATAAGATTGATTAACTTTCGTCATTACACTATATTTCATCATTGAAAGTGGGTACTTATTAGTTATGAGATTATCGGTGTATGTGTTGCGAATTTTTATGAAATAAAATACTATCGTAAAATATGTCGAGAGAACAAAGCCCGCAGTTATAGACGCGGTCCGCGTTCGTGACGTGCGCGGTACGAGGTACTGGCGGGGTAGAAACTCCCCGATAGATTTCTGCAAATATCTGAAGTATGCAGCTATATTATTATACACAAATAAGTTATAATTAGTAGGATTATTTTAATAGTATCGAGCGGCCGAAAAACAACAATAAATTTATCACAAAAAACGAGAGACGAAGGCAGTGGAAACAAATAATCTAAAAATAAATATATGCTTGCTTTTGCTATGACTTTCTATGCTATTTCATAAATGACTAGATTCTGAATATGGTATCTTTTCTCTCATGGATGTATCCACGAAAGCGTCTGTATTTTATTGAATCCAACCGACTTAAATGATTTAAACATGGAGTCAGAAGTTGTTAAAAAGTGAAAAAAATACGGTTTATTTAAAAAATAATTATGTTTTATTGTTAATTATTATGGCTTGACGCACAGCCTAAAAAGCCTTTGTAAGTTCTTTAATATTCAATCGAGTAGAATTTTGAATAATAATAATAATAAAAATAATAATCATGGTTTATTATCAAAAAAATACAATTGCTTTATCTACTACATATATACTTAGGTATAAGATTTCTCTGAATTATGTCTAGTCTGCCTAACAACAGCCTAGGTACAACCTGTTTTAAGGCAGACATTTTTATGCAAAAATAAACAGTAACATTACTACCTACTAGTTAATTTATTATACACTCATACTGTATTTAATTAATACTATTTATCATTTAAGAATGTTCTTGAGTACGTTTGAATGAATAAATAAATAAAAAATAAATATATAAGTAAAAAAAGTACCCGCATTCCTCCCGCGCGGCATGAACGTAGACCCCGTCAATATTTATTATCATTTCTCAATGCGAACACTTCCCTTGCATCACCTCGCCATTTCCATTGTTTCGGTCATCACCCGCACCAGATCTGGCTGGCGATAGTCGGCTCGGGAGCGAATCCCCGGCTGCCGTTTGGCCGCACATTATTGCGCGGAGTGATCCGCCTCTGCGCACTAATCCCGCCTCGGCAGGTTCCGAGCCGTACGCAATAATAGAGAATGATTCTCAATTTCTCATGTTATCAATACAAAACTGGTTTCGTGATGGGCATGCGCGTGCATCATCTCTTCAAATCTGCTCCGAATTTAGGATATACTATAATTTGGAGCTTATCGACTTCGAACAGAGTTTCCCCATTTTAAAATATTTATTTTTTATAGCTGAATAATAATTACCTATTTGAGCTAATTTCTTGCTTTTCCTAAACTAGAATCTATATTTAAATATATATATATATATATTATTGTTTGCAACTTCGCCTTGCTGTAAGGACTCATGCCCCGTAAGAAATGTATCGATCTTCAGCTACCCTTTTCGATATTGTGTTTTTATTTCTTCATCTTTTGCAAAACATGAATGAAATGTTTTTTAAAAAAAAACGAATCATTGGTTATTTTTACCAAAATATCTTCACCTCTTCAATCGACATTTTGTTATTCAGTTTATCGACTCGATGACTGCTCTCAGCTAAAAATTCTGAATAAGAAAATCGAGTGGAGATAAATCCATCTCACTGTACGGTGACTGGCGTGTTCACCGTTTTTTTCAGTTTCAGTGCCGCAGAACATCGTTTATTTTATACATTAAAAAAAAAAATTACAATAAATTTGTTACCCATTAAGTCTAAAGACTTTTTGGTGGGATCCATTTTTTCGAGTCCGGTTTATTTTTACATTATTTTATTTATATTAAGTACATACATATTATTATTATCGTTTAACAGACACTATAGAGTATTAAGAAGATATTTCTTCAGTTATTTTTTTTCAATGAAGAAGTTCAGTGTCTTTTTTTATTTGTTAATAAACTTTTAAACTAAGCCAATTTTGATTTTTTTACATATTGTATTATCAGCGCTATGATTTTTTAAAGTTTTGTATTTCTGAAATAACTCCGCGTGTGACGTCAGAGGTTGTTCACTGTTAGTTCTTACCATTGGTTCGTTTACGGTAAGCTAACCGGATATCCTTCACAGCTGTCACATCATTGGTTAGTTCATATGAACCAGTGGCGTCAATCAAAGTAGTGCGTTTGTATGAAAATAGTTTTTTATTATTTTTTTCGTACATTTTCAAGGAGCTTTGCCGCACGATTTGATACTCTATTTTTTACTGCGCGCAAGAAAACATTTTTTGTATCCAATTTCCCGTAGGGCTGAAGTTCCTCATTGAAGATCTTTCGTATTGATGGTGGTTTGTGGGAAATCATTGAACAACCTTGGAATAACGCATTTCAACGTTCGCTCTCCGAAATAATTCGGGGAATGACCGGAGAACCTTTAGTTTTTAATCTAGTGTTGTGAGTGGGGGAAACTCTTTGTTTATGTTCTCGAGGTCCCGCTTCGATTTCCGGAAAGGTTGACACGAAATATTTGTTTTTAAAAGTGGTTACCCACTGAAATGTTTCATTGTCCCTGGACTGTTATCTTATCTTCCTGTAACGGGTCGGGTGATTGGGACTTGAGACACGCTGCATTTGATTTGACAACGCAGTGCACTTTGCACCACTGGGTGTGGAAAGAGTGATGCTGATGAATTCAGTTTATCTCCAGAAAATATATGTAGCACCACCTGTATGTATATATTAATAAATTTCTAGTAATAATAATCATGGTTTATTAAGAAAAATAACGATTTCTTTACTACACACAAACTTAGGTAATAGATTTCTCTGGATCATGTCTAGTCTGCCTAACTAGGTACAACCTGTTTTAAGGCAGACATTTTTATGCAAAATAAGCAATAACATTACTACCTACTAGTAAATTTATTATACAGTTATACAATATTAATTTATACCATTTATTATTTAATAATGTTTTTGAGAAAATTTTCCGATTTTTCTCTACCTAAACCCAGTAACCAATTTTTCACAAATTTATTTAATCGAATCCGGGTCATGGTTTGCAATGTTCGGGTAACACATTGAATATTTTGGGGCCCAGAAACCTGAAATTTCTTTGCTCGAATTCAGAGTTTGAGGTATACCCCATGACCCATCCTCTAGTTTGATTTCTGGTAGTGTGGGAGTGTTCCTTTTGGGATTTGGTAGAATAATTTGCTTTCACAAACATTATTATACTAAAAATATATAATTGCCGTTTATCTAAGATCTCAAATAACTTGACGCTGGGGTACCTGAAGGGCTTTTTAAAAAATATTTTAACTGTTGATTTTTGAGCAGATTCGAGAGGTTTTAATATTGATTCATTAGGGATCTAAATTGACTAAAAACCTGGATAGCATCTGAACTTTCGTGTGAACACATTTCTTCCGTACCCCCAGCCGACATCGAGTACCTTCCACAACTTCCGGACTCCGTAAACCTTCGCAGTTTGGGAAACGTTCCCCTCGGAATGTGTTACACCGTACTCGGGCAGTGACTCAATGTGAAGATTACCAGTTGCCTACCGGAGCATTAGAGCAACACATTACCGAGATTAACCATGCGTCCTATTTTTTATTCTCCGTATTGGTAAACCGTTCCGCAGTATAATTGTTACATACGAGCACGTGTGACAGCTCCAGCGTATGCACATCGGTATCTCGATCACAACGGGCGCTATTCTCGGCAATAATCGACGCGTTCAAGCTATAACTGATATTCGGTCGGTAAATCCATTCATTGTCGATATTCAGAGTAAAATTAAGCACCTAAAAATCAGATGGATGATTGTTCAAATGTGCTGGATAAGAGGACATGCTGGTATCGTAGGAAACGAGAGAGCGGATGAAAAAGCAAAAGCCGCAACTTGTAAAATAACGTCACCTTTTTTCTCAGAATTTCCCCCTTAGCTTTGATAAACGCTGCGCTGTATAAAACAAAAACGCCTTCAGACCTGAATTAATTCCACTGGATATTAACATTACTTTATCCTTTTGAGAGCGATAAAGAATTACCAGGCAGAACATTTAAATTAGACAATTTCTGCTCAGTTTTTCAGGCCGTACTATTCGCAATACCAGAAGCTCTCGAATGGTTGCTAAAAAAACCACCAGAGAGGTTGATTATTGCAAAAAATATTATCAGATTGTAACTTGTAAAAAAACGGCACCTTTCTTCTCAGAATTTCCCCTTAGTTTTGCTAAACGCTTTATAATACAAAATACGCAGCAGCGTTGGGAGGATCATCACCTCGCTTCTTCTACAGGTAAAATCACGAAAATGTTTTTCCCAACGCTGGGCTGATGCAGCAAACTTCCGTCGTCATCACCAAAGTACTTTCGAAACGACTTAAATTTTTACCGGACACGGAGCTATGAGAAGTCACCTATATAGTTTTAAATTAAGGAGTGATGACTTTTGTCCATGCGATGATATTTCTTCACAGAGTATCGAACATTTGTTATTTCAGTGCCCATTTTTCAGTTTACAACGCCATAATTTTGAAGCAGAATGCAGGAAAGATGGAATATCCTTAACAGATACCCACACTGTCGTGAAAAGTAGTTATCACGCGCCATTGTTCTTGGACTTTGCAACAATGGTGATTGGACTCAAAGGTAATAAACAAAAATTAGTGATCGAACATCCCATTTCTAAGACAAACAAAAACGATTTTTCCGAGTACCTTAGCCTTGTACAAGACGCGCAAGGCAGGGGTCCAAATATATTTAAAAAAAAAAAATCGACGCGATAAAAGTTTCTCACCGCGATTGTTTATCGTAATACCGATTCCAATGGAACATCGACTTCGATTTATCGATCGGGAATTATTACAGTTTTCAATATTGCTACACTTCAAGGAAGGGAAATCTTGCAAAGTGCAAAACAAACGACGAAGGGATAAACGGAAATTCGACTCGCGTTGACTTTGACACTTTGACGTTTGGCGTTCGGTCGCGTGACCACGATGAAATAATATTTTCAATGCGCATGCGCGAGTTTATTATATTTCATTGTGATCGGTCAAGTTGCTTAAGGACTTTTAATCGACGTCGATAAACATCGGTGATTAAGTTGCGGGTCTATTCCTCTCAGCTACCTCATTCTCTATACCGCTTCACAACCGTGTATGGATTGGACGAAGTAATGTAGAGAAGAACTCATAATTTTCTTACTTTTTAAAGTTAATTTCATTAAAAATCTATTTTTCTTCTCGAAATAGCAGGCTTTGGCCCTTTTCACACATGCCACGCCAATCTACCCGGCCCGGTAATTTTACGGGGTGCACCCTACAAAAGATGACACATTGTGTGTGCGTTTGTAGGGTGTACCCGGTAGAGTTACGGGGCCGGGCGGATTGGCGTGGCACGTGTGAAAATGGCCTTTTACTGCGGTTTCTTTTCGATTTCGATTCTCAGTTCTTCCGAAAATTGCCAACAAAATATCGCGGGGAGAAATGACATTGCTGCAAATCTTAATAAATAATACTTGTTCGCTTTCTAAGCCACGACAATGTGTGACAGAATGCGGAAAACATTAAAAAAAACCTTATTACGTTCAGCACAGTTTCTTCTTCTTCTTCTTCACATGTCATCTCGGGTCCGCCTTACGTTGACGACCACTCGGGAGAAAGCTCTTCATAGTGATGGCCTGGGGACCGAAGTGATTTCCCGTCGCCTTCTTCGGTGGAGTTTCCTGTCGGGGCTGCCTACCCTTAGCTGGAGGGTTCCCGTTTTATGGCGTCGGTCACTCGCCATTCATCCTCTTCCCGTCTGCTATCGCACCGATGTTCGCGGGCCCTAGAGACTACTCATGGACGCTAGGGAGTAGGACTATTGGTAGTGTTGCTGATGGAATACAACTGCGGCATTACATGGCATTTTATATGCGCATATTTTTCAGCAAAATGTGGACCGCCATGCCCCTTCCAAAATTTGAAGACCTACTGAATTATTATAAGGATTAATTTCTCTATTTATGAAAGCTGAAAGTATGTCTCTGACTACCGGAATTTTGAAAATTTTTGAGTTTTGTTTTTATTTCAATTCCTCGTGTTTCTATTGTTACAGTTCTGCAAATGCCAAAAAATGGGAAGTGGAACTGGCGACACTGAAGAGTAATAACCTCCGACTGACCAGCGCTCTTCAGGAGTCTACAGCCAATGTCGAGGAGTGGAAGAGGCAGCTGCACAGCTACAAGGAGGAGAATGCCAGGGTCAAGGCTCACTACTTGGAGAATACTAAAGGTAAGGGAACGATACCGGCTCAACCCATACGGATAACACTAAGAATAATGGGACGTAGAACTGGCGACGCTGAAGAGTAATACCCTCCGACTGAACAGCGCTCTTTAGGAGTCTACAGCAAATGTTCGGCGTCGTATCTTCTCCTTTCTGACGCCCAACGTTTGTCTTTCCATTGCTCGCTGAACTCACTTTAACTTTTGCAAGTTTCTGTACACGAGCCGTGGACTTAAGTTTTCAAGTTTATAGATACCTCTTTGTTTCCAAGTATTTATTTTAGCTTGTCGAAGGCAGCCCAGCTCAGTCCTATCCGCCGTAGTATTTCTGCAGTCTGATTCTCTTTCTCCAACTTTATTTTGTGTCCAAGATATGCATATTCGTTGACTACCTCGATGTCGTCAGTTTTAATGTCAATAAATTATTGTCAAACTCTGTAACATATTTTTGGATAACGACTATAATCAATGTCATTGAAATGATGTTTGCTCCTTCAACAGGTGGTGGTGACATAGGAGATGAACTGAGAAAAGAGATTTCCTTGCTGAGACTTAGAGTGAGCGACCTGGAAGCAGAATTAGCCACCAAAAATGAAGATCTCATAGTGAGTTTTTTTAAAAACACCTATCATCATTGTGTCTGGAGCGGTTGGAATTAAAACAATCATGAAATATTAAGGGAATTTGACTTAAAACATTTATTTGAAAAATATCCCTAGCTTTATCCAAGGGCCCTTAACTAGGACCGACTCGGTCGTTCTGTGACAAAGTAACATAGGTTCATTGTTTTAAATCGTAATTGTAATTTCCTTTTTAAAACTTTTAGAAGGAGAATGCCGAACTCTCGTCCCAACTAAAAAAGGCTCAGAGCCAACTCAACCTGTCTATTGCCGCCCACGATGACCAGAAGCAAGTTCTGCTCACGCTGAATGCGCAGTTGTCCAAACAGCTGCATGATCTGGTAATTACATTTCCTAAATATATCTTTTTATCATACCACAACAGGCCAGATGGCCCAATCATGGTTGTGAATTACAGCGCAGAACGCCCAGGCCGGAGAAAATTCACATTTAGTTTTTGTGTTCTCCTTGGGAATCGAACCCTGAACCTTCCGTGCGTAAGTCAAGTGTTTTAGCTGTCACCGCGGAGGCTGCCAACTTTTCCACTATGTGTAGGGAATATTGTCTCTTGTCTGCAGTAATCTAGCAAAAATGATCAAAGTGAAAAAATGCTTGCAGAAGGTGAAACAACTGTCACAGATAGACTCTGTCATCATTCCCCTTTCTGCACCCAGCGGTGCATAGGGCACACAATGTTTAAACTAAATGCAGTATATATCAATCAACTGTCACACGAAGGTAAGGTGATTAGTCCTACACCTCAGGTGCATAATATCAAAACGTTAAAAATTAATTTGTGTTTAGTATTTTATGAAAGCACGCTAAATAACAAAAAAAAACTTATGTGATATTATGATTTAGAACATTAGCTTTTTTCGATCCAAACCACAGAAATATTGCTGTGTTAAAATGTATTTTTAGGTAAACAAGCTGACCACTAGACCCTGAGGCGAGCAAATATAACTTGGCAGTTTATTTACATAATGCCGCATTTCCTATATATTTTTCTGGCACATGGAACGTCTGCCTGTGTAACCTGTTTTTAGGCAAGTTTTAAATGGACTATTTCTATGTAACTTGCAGACTAGTATCCACCACGAGATATCCACCGCCTTGCAGACATGAGAGCAAGCCCCTCCCCCTCCGCCCCCCGTGTACGCCACAGTGCACAAGTCCCACCCCCACCCGGCGGGGGGCGGCACCCGCCACCTGCCCCTGCTGCTCAACTCCTCCCTCCGCTCGTCGCTCAACTCGCGCAGCAAGCCGCCCTCCACCCTCGAGGACTCCAACAGGAAGGAGCCGCTCTACGTCACCGGGAAGGTGGCCAAGTAAACTCGCCGAGAAACTGAAAGAGTAACTTTTCTAATAACTGAACAAGTAACTTTTCAGAAAACCGAGCGAGTACTTTTTCAGAAAACTGAACTAGTAACTTTTCAAAAACTGAACAAGCTACTATTTTGGAAAAATTAATGTACCTTTTCAGATAACTAAACCAGTAACTTTTCAGATAACTGAACAAGTAACTTTTCAAATAACTGAACAAGTAACTTTTCAGATAGCTGAACATGTAATTTTTCGGAAAACTGAAAAAGTAGCTTTTCGGATAACTGAAAAAGTATTTCAGAAAATTAAACTTTTCAAACAATTAAACAATTAAAGAAACTTTTCTGAATAAACGAGAAAATGTTCAGAATGATGCATACAAATTGAATAAAAATTTATTGAAAATTTGAATGTGATCTAAGTTTTAGTATTTACAAACAAGCTTTCACCCAATTGATATTTTACATTACATGATACTTTGCGAGTTAAATCTACATAGTTTCTTGTCCAATTTTTGGATCCATATGGTAAAACAGTGAATCGCCTTTTATTTCAAATCGGTGGTTTTTTGTTGTCTTGTACTGTAGAACTAATTGATGTTCAATTATCTCGTGGAACTGCGTTACATGGAGTATATCGCATTTTACAATTTATGTTGAGTCTTGAAGAAATAAAATTATGATGCAAATTGTCGGTTGGTATACATTTCTGTCAATCTAAAATAGAATTAATACAATTTTAACAAATCAGACAACTCTAATTGATAAATAAATATAATGCGACTTGATTCTGATATACATCTCAAATACATACATTAATTAATGTTTCATGTAAAAATGTAAACAAACACTGTTTTTAGGATCATGACAAGCTAAAATTTAGTGCCAATGCCCGCCAACCGATGAAATTACACTGGTCAATAAAATTTCAATTTTATCCATGTTTTCTTATATTTCATGCAGTGAAACGTGTTTGTCGTCGTTTAAGTTGATTTCAATGTATGTAGGTTCAGAAATTGCGCTTTGCATGTTTAGACCTATTTAGTGTTTTTTTTGCGCAAAGTACTGTTTTTTTAATTATTTATTTATTTGTTCGCTACGTAATTTCTTGACAAACTGTTACTGTTTGGATACTCGCTCGGTTATTCACACTGATCACTTATAATATTGCGATCTGTCATGATGTGAGTTGTGCGGATTACATAATCGAATTTATATTCCATTAAAAAGGACTGCTGAAGAGTTTGACAAAGTTGAATGAACTCGAGTACTTCCTAATAATACGAATGAATAGAACTTAATATTATATAATAATTAATCGAGTAGTGTTTTCAATAACATAAATTTTAATCAACAAATTTAATAATTGGATTGAAAGGTTTCAACGAAAATAAAATTGTCGGAATGTCACCTAAAAATATTAACATACCTCGGTGAATGTTTTAATGTTTAAAGAAGTCATTTTTTCTAGGTTAATTATAAGTCAATGCTTCATCAAACAAATTGAATTCAGTTAATCGGAGTGATCGTGCACTATGAAGATCTACGGTTTTATAATGTCGCAAATTGCAAATTGCTTAACTTTGCTCTGAACTCCAATACAAAATTTCAACGAGCCCCCACCCCTTATACTGGGGTCCGAACTTTATTGTTGGAATTCCTTACGCGATCAGGCTCTATGGGATGCCGGGTCGGACGAGGCCCTTGAACTTGTATAATCACGCGCGACGACACGATGGGTCTGTATAATTTAAAAACTAATAGACGCGATCACTCAAATAACTTATCAGCGGTCGTGCGGTGATACTCGGAGACGATCAGCGCCAGATTGCCTTAGAAAAAAGGTGTCGCCACCCACGGTGCTACATTTTGATCAGAGTTCAGTAGGTAAATTTAAATTGTAGCATAGCAACCTTTATTGTAAATGTGACGTAACCACGGAGTCTCTTTGTTTTAAATCTCATTTTCAGTTATAATTTTTTTGTTTAAGGATTTCTGTTTATATTATTTAAGGAATTATTTTAATCGATCTGTGATAGCTGAACCGCATTGTAGCTGGCAGTTTTTTATACACATTCTTTCTAATGAGACTTTAAATAAGTTGTCTGTAATATTATTTTTTTAATTTAACATCATATCTTCAGAATTCACATACATACTTAATTTTGTAGTATTTTTTGTGCACGAGTATAAGTAGTTGACTTGGAAATGAGTCAATACTAGAATGTATTTATATTCTGACAATCTTTTTAAAGGTACGAGTATAATTTAATTTCGGTTTTATGTTTTACACTTGTTACGTATTAAATATAAATATGATCCGAAAATATATAGAAAATGACTAAGTATGGAAAGATTTACAATATAAATCTATTAACTTGGCAATTATTATAGAGATTACGGATCGGAGAGTTCCTCTCGTAGTTAGGATAAGACTTCCACACTTCTGTCGGTGGAGCGACGTTATTGTAATGTTTAAAGCCAAATATTTAATGGACTTCACTCGAGTAAGGTTAATAAATTCTTATAACTATATTTATTGCCATATTTCCCATAATTGAATCTCGACTATTACGATAATGATATGTCAAACAGAGTTCTTTTATAGTTTTATATTTTTATTTTATGTAAATAATAAGACGGTAAATTTAATTTGATTCGATCTGCTCCGGATCAAGTTTTCAGTGACCCTTCGATATGATCGATGATGTCGGTTATGGCGAAACCCAGTCTCCGGTCAATATGAGAACGTGGTTGAAGTTAAGAAATATGCATTTAATTTATTGGATTGAAATGCAACATGAGTGTATAATCTCTATCTATTTACAGTCAATTATTGAATTTTCGAATCTTTATATTTTATCTAAAGTTTCCTGCGACTGTGATGCTTTATATCGTAAAAGAAGCCGCATCCGCGGGAAACCGCCGGTTAAACCCGAGGATGTCGGAGCGCTCTCCATTTCAAAGAATAAGAAAAGTTGATTTTCAATTGCATTAGTATAATTATTTGATAATCTCGATACATATATTACTGTCCCTGTTGCTTGTAAAACGCACTGAAATAATGTTCTCGCACGGATAGTTGCCAAATGTTTAGATACTCACAGCTGTATCGTTTAAGATGTGTAGATTTTGATATAAAATCTTGTACGCTACTAATTTTGCCTCATCGGAGGCTATCGTCGATTTCTAAAAGGTTTTTTTTTTACAAAACTCTCTTTTGAAATCGGCTACAGGGATCTTATTATAGGAGGGTTCTGGGTAGCGAGAAATGGCGTAGATTTTAATGTGTAGCTGCGAAGATCTGAAAGAAATTATAACTTTAAATATTAAATAAACCCTCGACCCACTATGTAACTAGTTCTCGCAATCCGTAGCCGAATATTTCATTACGAGCTAATGGAATCGGGTACGCTATTGTACTGTACATACATAATCCCCTCCCCGCACGCTGTAATGTCAATGTCAGTCGCTTATTTCTTAAAACTGAAAAATAACTTGTAAATAGTACTAATTAATTCACCCACCGTGAAATGTTACAAAAAAATACATATTGTAATACATATGTAATATGGGTCCTGTAAAACATTTTTTTAATTTTAGATAATGAATTTCTTTTATTTATTTGGTAATGTATTATTAACATAACTTATCTCCGATATATAACGACACTAAAAACAAAAAACACACCTGGTTATAAATATATAAAAAAATAACGGCCAAGGGAATTTCATTATTGATAACTTTTTATCATACATCCCCCTTTCCGAACCCAGAGGTGCATAGGGAGCCCCATTGGTAAATCAAATGCGGCATAGTTCGATCGTCTCTTACACGAAGGTAAGGTGATCAATCCTACGCTTCGGGTACCAGTCCGGGAACAATGAAATATTGCAGTTAAAAAAACATATTTTATCCATATTTTACATCCACTCGCCGGGAATCGAACCCGGGACCTCGAGAATGGCGAGTAAACGTGTCAACCGCTACACAACGCGGCGGACTTATCTCCGCTCTATGTCCTTATTCGGGACTTTTATCTGAGAGCAGCCATCGAGTCGAAAGCACTCGTGCGTCTGGTTCTATTTCACACATAAACCTGTGTTATTTGTCCGCTTGGACACCGAGAAATATCATACATGTTTCCTATATTCAGAAGATAAATCTATCGTCAGTTTTTCGACAGAAATCCAAATAAAATTTTATCGTTTGATAAATAAGTCAGTTTTATTTCATAATTGCAATGACGACCCCTCTACTTCCAATGGAAATGTTTGTCAGGCGACACTGATGATTTAATACAGAATTCTATTCCGAAATAGGAAAAGTTAAAAATATGCACAGGGTGATGTCTATAATGTGTAACTTGAATAATGTTTTGATAAAAAATAGAATAGTTATCAATAACATAATCTATGTATATGTTTTGTAGAATGCTATTAGCTTTGTAGCGTTTTCTTGCCTTTATATCTTCTACTTTTGTTACATTCAGAATCTATTTAATTCCAAAAAAAGTACTGAAATATAAAAGAAAATATTTTCATCATTATAAAATTAGCCATTTCATGTCTGTACAAATGCTTATTTGAAAAAGCCATAATTTCTCGAATTGTAAAAAATAGAATTACTTATTTTATTTGGCCTTTGTTAAGTAAAATTTTACTTTCAACTTTATGTACATAGAAAATGATAATTTATGTTACTGATTTTCAAAAATCACCAATCAAACGTAAACGGAAATCTAATGGCATCTGTGTGTTTATTTTATTTTTAAATCAATCTATTTATCTGTAACTGAAATAAAAAATACTTCAAAGTTTATTTTAAAATTATGATCTGTTATATTTTTATTTGATTTGAAACTCCTTATTGTAGTTTTTATTAATGCAATTGATTTTTTTCATCGACCTATTAATACACATAGACGTGCCCTGAGCCCTGAAAAATGACGATGCTTAACTCATGCCCAACGCGTATTTCGTCGTAACAACTTTTCAGAGAAACGATATAAAAATGATGGAGTAACTTTTCATTGGTAAATATTTGTTCATATAGTGATTAACAAAGCTTAAAATAATTCAAACTCAAGGATGAATATTATTTTTTGTAAATCTCAAACTACGCCTAGCGGCGCAATAGCGAAGCTCTTCTTAACGTTTTTAAACATATGAAATATGAGTTTGTACTATTTTAGCATTCCCTGAAATCCAGGAAAAAATAAATAAATTATAAGGAATTTAAAGAAACAATCTGATTGGGATCCATCAAAAACTAATGTTGTTTTGTGAACATTTAAACACAAACATTTTGACATTTCAAAAATGGGTATCCTCCCATTTCTGGTAGTCTAAAATATGCACGCTCGTTGAATGCAGCCTCGGTGCAAACAAACAAACACGGGTACGTTTTAGTGTCACTACTTTTTTCAATATTTTACTCTCTACGGTACGTCTATATGTTTTGATAGGTCAGTGATTTCTTTATTATATTTTCAAATTGTGCAATTGATTAATTACCAATCCCCAATATATGTTTTTATTATATTTACAAATTATTTATTATCACATTTGATATGTATTTTAACAAATAATTTGCACAATTCTACGAGTACCTGTATGGTTTGTGAATGTAAAATAATATACTTGTTTAAATGTAATTATGATTCTTACCTTTCGACGGTTGATATTTGAAATAATCATTAATAGTGTCCATTTCCATTAATAAATTTGTTTTTAAACCACTATATAGTGAAATATTTGCAAACAAAAGATATGGTTTAAAAAGAGACTTGTTATAGAGAAAGTTTTGTAAATCTTTCAAATTCACCGTAAAATAAAAATGTTAATGAATGACAGGTTGACGCTTTACTCCGCTTGAAATACACCTGTAACTACTTTTAATTAAATTTTCTCAGCCTGCATCTTTATGGGAACTGTATTTTTGTCATTTTACAATTTATATGAGAAAATGTTCCTTGTGTATGCCTGTATCGGCGGTATTACAGTACACTTATACGACTACTCGTAACATAAATAGACAACCTTGTGCCTATTAAACTTTGGTTATAATAAACAAGCATGCGCATTTGTGTCATATTTTCACTGGCACAAATAGTGCAAGATGGTCTCAGTAATATAAGTAGACTCATTTCTATCATTCATCAATTATATCTGGAATATTTCTGTTATTTGCATAAATTACTCCAATGATGAAATTACCTGTAAACCTTTCTGTAGCTAAATGATTGAGTTCATAATAATGTTTTTTTTCTATTCTAAATGGACGTTAAATTTATCTTCTATTTTATCTACAAAGTAAAATGAAGTGTTCTGGGTGAAAATATAATATGTTTGTAGTTTTTTTTTCTAAACATGTTCACCCACAGGTTAGCAATGAAGATACTTAAAATTTTCATACAAATTTACATATTTTTGTACATAAATATCGATGTTAATTTATATCGTCTCGATATGCACCGATGAAGATAGCGTTTACAATTGGAGCACTGGAAAGTTACAGTTATACTCCTATGTCCGCCTATCAAATATATAAAGTTAAAACATATTTTAAAGAATCATATCAGTGTATTAAACAAAATAGATTATTGCACCAGCCTGTCATTTATTAAAATATTTATTTTATCTTTTATAAATATTGAAAATGTAAAATAATTTATTATGTTTTAAAACTTATCAAAATCCACGCAAAAGTGCTATCTATGTACAACCGATACATAAATAGATCTACATTATATAGTTATATAGTAAAAAGTACGAAACTCCCGCCTGTTGTAAATATTTTTCAAGCGTAATTTCTTTTAGCTTTGTGATTCGTGCGCTCGATACTAGTTTTTTAATTTGAATTTTACGAAGCTCCGATGGAATCACTTTGGATCGAAAGCTTCGACGGGCTTCGTGATTAAAGAAAAATTATATAAATTAGTTGATTTCTCCTCCTGTACTGTGAATAAAATTAAGAAATATAATTTGTGAAAAATTGACTAAATCTAGATTCCCGCGCGGAATAACGAATCTTCACCTATATAATGTATAATTGATTATATGGACAGCTGTCACTATGAAGATTTGTGTATAAATAATTATAATAGAACAATAATACTCTTAGATGTTACGTATATTATGTAGGGAATGCTTTACATAATGTACAATATAAAGTTTGCCGTTAGGATCCATTTGGTAAACATTTATTTATCACTGTTTATCACTAAAATATATAATATTAATATTGATAGTTCAGTTTTTTATATTTGATTTTTACCCTCAAAAAATCTTCAGAAGGATTATTACTTTTCCAATTGTTTATTTTAAATAAATATATATCGGGTGTTAACGTAAGTTGTGTCCGTTTTTTTTCCAAACGAAGAGAACAAAACGACACTGCGAAAATAAAATTACAACAAATTAATCAATAAAGTATTCTCCTCTGTTGTTGAATAACAAATTAGTCAATAACACATGGCATCTTCATCATACACTATGCAAATATTGCAAGCAACTTTAGCGGCTTTATTCCCTCGATTGTATGTGAACAGAAGGAGGTGTCAAAAATGCTCACTCTCATTTCAGTGACATTCTATTTTGAAGGCTTGTAGTAAAAAAAAAATGTACGTAACGTAAAAGCAAACACAATATCTTGTAGAGCGTTTTTTTTTTTAAATGACGTATAATCTTTACCATTTTGTTTTACTTAAACACTAAAGTGTTCATTTTTAAATTTGGAAAAAACGGACAAAACTTATGTTAACAGTTAATATTTAGAAGCAACTGACCAGAAAAATGTTTACATAGTTAAAAATATCTTGATATTTGAAATATTATAATTAACTTTCCCCACCGAATGGTGCATAGGGCACTGCATCGGTAAACCGATCGCGGTGTAACCTAATCATTCTTCATTGACACCTTTCTTAATAAATATTTTAAGTCAACCGTGTTTTGGAATTGAACCCGAGACATCTTGCATGGACAACCGCGCCGACCGTTCGACCACGAAGCTTACATTCGGAATTTAGCAACTAGTGACTTAGCAACTCCGTGAGATCACAACAAATATGATTTTTCTCAAGCCCGGGTGTTCTGTGCTAAATTTATCACTGTAATTTGACCCGTTGGCCAAAAATAAATGAATATAGAATTTTCTAGATCATTGTTCACACAAATAAATATCAAATGGTACACGGCTGAAATTGGCTAGTTGAATTTTTAAAATTTAAAAATAACACCATCTTTTTCTCCTAAATGAGTTCTATAGGATAAAGTGTTCAAAACTAACAAAATCTTAAATGGTTACGGCTTGCAAAAAACAGCCTATGTGCGACGATTTCTGCAACTAAACTGTTTTTTGTATGTTCAAGAAAGGACTCTATAAATATATAAACTAAACTAAACCATTTTTTTTTCAATTGTAAACATGTTCTATTAAATATGTCCAATAACCTGGTGTCTCACAAATAAGATTTTATTCGTTTTATTTTCCTGTAAATTTTAGTTGAGCCTGTTTTTGCCATGTACCCTTTAGGTGAATATGCCCCTATTTTATATTTCCAAAAATCTTTGAAATAATTGGACCTTTTGCATTGAACTGGTGCGAATTCAGCATTTTTCTGGGAATGAATTAAATTTTTCCAAAATTTTACATGAAAATCCTCAGTATGTAGGTTCCTGCGTAGACATTTTTCCGTTCTCCTGTAATAATTAGTGCCCCTAAAGAAACGACATAATGGTCCGAATCACACACCGATCTCCGTGTCCTTCCGGCCGTACAAACATATCGGGACGAGGATCAGAGTGGCGCGCGCGGAGATGTCGCGGTTCCGCCCTCGCCGGAGGAAACTCAGTAGGGACTGTAAATTAGTAATGTGATGTATGAATGTACTGACATTGTGTTATTATAAGATTAACTTATTTGTAATAAATACACCGGGTATAAGTTTTATTAATTCTGCATTTTTAGTTATTACCCACTCCTTCTTCATCCTCATCATAATTTCCCTCGGGGCACCGCAACCATATCTCCATTGCGACAAATCAAGATAATTTAATCTAAAAACCGACTAATCTCACCAGTAGAAAAACGTACCATTCTTCCCATAGGTAAAAACCATCCATAAAGTCGGCTCTTTGCCTCTTTCACAGAACTAAAACGACTTAACAAAGAACCCGGCAAAACAGATGCACTAGATGTGCTCTGGCTGAAAATGATGTAAATGGTGCAACAACGAGCTTCACCCGAGGGCTATACACCATTATTGCTCCGAGGATGGATAATCAGCTGGACAGTTCTCTGAAAGCCATGAACATCTAAAATATGTTTTAGGTCAATGTAACAGAGTGGATTGCTGCAGAGGACCACGAAAAGGTTTATGATTGACTCCAGGTTACGCAGTGAATCAATCTTGATGCTTCGTATGATATTTCTTGTATACCTATATTATGTTCCATTAATTTTGTAACCAGCAAATCCACACTTTGTTAGCCTTAGAATAGGCTCTTGTCCGGTTGGGCGGCAAAAAATCAATATAGAGCGTGGCCGGAAAAGTGACATCCAAAGGTAAAATATAGGTGCCTCATATTGAGGGGTATCCTAATCACCCCTATGTATGTTCCGCGATTTTACGTAGTTTTCGAGTTGTGATTTTTTTAAATGGGTTTTTGAAAATTTTCGACCTGATCGGTTTTTATTTATTTGTGAAAGGTTTTTTCGGGATTTTTTTGTAACTCATTCTTTGTAAATTGTACTTTCACGCGTAAAGCAATCAGCTTTGTAACATTAATGAAAGCTACAAAAGTATTTACCTAAAATGCAGAATTTAAGTTCGATCGAGTCAGACTTGAACTTTCAACTTAAAATTAAAAATCTGAAATGGTAATTCCTTCGTTTCTAAGTAACTTTAAAAACTGCATTACACTCTAAGCTTTTGTACTCGTAATAATACAAAAAAGTAGAACAAAAGTAACCTCTTAAGAGGCTACTATTCGCTAAAATCAACCTTCAAAGATACTGACGTGGAAGATTCCTAATGATAATTATGATATAAAAAGTGCAAACTAACAAAAAATAACTGTAGCAGTAAACACAAGGTGAGAATGACTGAGGAATTTTCAGTATCTTTGAAGGCTGATTTCAGCAAACAATAGCCTATTAAGTAATACTTTTTTTGTATTATTACGAACGCTTAGAGTCTAGTGCAGTTTTTAAAGTTACTCAGGAACCAAGGAATCGCCTGTTTAGATTTTAAATTTTAAGTTAAAAGTTCAAGTCTGACTCACTCGAACTTTAATTCTGCATTTTAGGTCACATCTTTTGTAGCTTCCATTTATGTTACGAAGTTGATTATTTGATGCGTGAAAGTACAATAAAAAAAAATAAGTTACAAAAAAAAATCTGAATGTACTTTCGAAACGGTCGAAAATTTTCAAAAACCCACTTAAAAAATCATAACTCTAAAACTACGCAAAACCGCGAAACCATGATGGGGGTGATTCAGATACCCTTCAATATGAGGCACCTACATTTTACTTTTGGACGTCACGTCTCCGGCCTTATCTAGTGTCCATGCGGCTTCACTGTGGAATCATCTCCCACCCACCATCAAAGATGTTACTACATTATCTCTGTTGAAATCACGTCTGAAAAAACATTTCCTTTCTCTTCCTTAATCTCTCCTCCTTTCCTCTTTCCTCTTTTTTCCATTGAGTAATAGTTTTGATTTAAGGTAATTTATAAACAAATACGTTTATTTCTATTTTTATATATCCTAAGCTTTTTAATCTTTATTTTCCATTAAATATGTTATGTAACTTGAATTATAAAAATAAAACTAATTTTATTGGTTGGAATAAATTGCAATTTGGCAATAAGCCCGCCAATGTACAAATAAAATTATGTACAAAAAGTAAAATAAAAAAAATATACATATATGTAAATGTTTTTTTTCTTCTTTTCTTTGTTTCTATTGAAGATGTAAATAAATAAATCCTATGCACACTTATCTTTTGGATGGTGTCCAATTTAAACTTGTAAATCATCAAAAAGATTTCGGCATAATAATACCAATGGATTTAAAATGGGAAGCTCACATCATGTCTATCGTCAAGAAAGGCAAGTCGGCCGTTAATTCGATTAAGAAGGCGTTCCAAAATATTACTCCAGGGATATAAAAAAAAATAAAAGGGACCTATGTGAAAGTGCCTACTTCACTAAAGACGTCAAGCTACTGGAGAAATCCTGAGACATGGTACGAAAATATCAAAATTACTCGCGAGGATGCTGCCACGGCGGATTAGAAGCACTCGCACTGATATATATATTTTTTCATTTATTTATTTTTGAAACCATCAGTCATAGCTATACACAATACATAAAGAATAACAACAAATAATAAGACCAATTATGGGTTTCATATAGGAACAAAAATATAAAAAAACAAAACGTACAGTTCGCTAGGGATAGAAGGAAGTAAGATGGGAAAAATAGGGAAGGAAGAGAAGAAGAAGAAATAGTAGGTAAATATCAAACAATGAAAAAAAAAAAAGCATATAAATATACACATACAACATATATACATATACATACACACACACACACTTCCATTTATATATCGTGGGTATACTGGCAAAAAACGTTAACTCGAAAATATGCGGATTTTACTTAATGATGCAGTTTTGTAAAATTTTTAACGCCCGACAATCTGGCAAAATACACTAAGTCATATATCTGTAGTTTTAAAAATAAATTTAAGGTTAAGTCGTATACCTACTGGTATTTTATTCAAGCTAAAAGCTTAAAATAACTAAATATTTACTTAATATAAAATCGAGAAACGGGAAAATTAAAAACATGTTCATAAATGAGCACTTAACATCTCACAATATTTAAACAAGATGTAAAAGAGTAAAATTGGAACAAAATTTAAATGCTTGATTTCTCAAAACACGGATATGAGAGTTAAAGCTTTTTGCCAGTATACTGAGTATACCCACAATATATATGCTTTTATATATACATATACATATATATACACACATGAACATGCATATATATAAATACACATACATACACACATGAACATGCATATATATACACATGCATTAGAGTGGGCCGATGATGTATGAGGTTTTTTATTTTTTTAGACATCAAAGTGAAAGGGGTCTAAAAAGTTGCATTTTAAATCACATTGAACGTAAAAATTATTTAAAAAAATATTCCACACTACTTTTGGCCCTCAACCGAGGTTTGAAGTTTATCACTGTCTGAACATTTTGTTAATTATCTATATTGATAAAATTATTTTTTGTCAGTAAATAAATAACTTAATTACATTACAAATTCAAACACGCTTTAAAACTACCGAAATGCAAAAAGTTTACACTCCGCGAAACTGATTCCGTCGAGCGCCTGACTAATATTGACGAAAACAATGGCCCATTAAAACAATGCTACCCATTTATTACGAAACAAAGTGCAACTCACGCCCTAAGATGCTTATTTAATAAGATTTAATGCACTGTATAAAATTTCATTGGACTGATTTACTTACTCAAATTCGAAATGACAGCCGGCTTAGAGCAAAAAATCGACTTTTTCGAAAACTTAAAGCTCTGGTTGAGGGCCAAAAGTAGTATCAAATATTTTTTGCATTCTGAGTAATCCAAAAGGCATCTTTTTAGACCCCTTTCATTTCTAAATTCGGAAAAAAAATATATTGGCCCACCCTAACATACATACACACATGAACATACACGCATACACTAATGCACACACATACGCGTACATATTTATAATTAATAATAAAATAATAAAAACTTATAAGTAAAACAATAAAAAAAATAGTCCATAAAAATTTTGCTCTTGTGACGTCTCTATCGCAATTTTGATATATTTTTGAAAACAGAATTTTCTTTCGTTGAAAAGATCTATCGCGCTAAACATTTCATTGTATGACGAGCATACTCGATAAATGTATTTATTTTTACCCAGATTCAATTGTTCAAGAGATGTTGGAAAAAGATGATTGAGTCTGCTATTAAACCTTTATTGGCAGGCTTAGTATTGGAAAACTAAATTGGAAAAATGGCAGAAGAGAGGGAATTTGATAGAAACTTGCAAGATACTAAATTATTAATAATAAACTGCCCCCTGCACGAGACGTATCAATTGAATCCCAATACAAATTTACGGGGTCATAGCTGGAAGCTCTATCGTCCCCAATTCCACCTGAATTTCGAGAAAAACTGACTTTCCTTTCCTTGAGATAATTTTTCAATCCCAAAAATGTTTGCGCAAAAACTGCTTAGAAATATTACGTGAAAATTTTGTATACATTTTTTGTGCATTTATTTTGTGATGATGATGAAATAGAAATACGTTTGTTTTTTCATCATCATTCCCTTCCTGCACCTAATGGTGCATAGGACACTGCATCGGTCCACCAATCGTAGTGTAACCTATTGTTGAAGGTATCTTGATTATTTTTGTTACGTAGAGGTAAAATGATCAGTCTTTCGCTTCGGGCGCTAGTCCAGGGACTATGAAATAAACTAGAGTTAAAACACATTGTATATTTTGTTATTAAAAAAAACAAGTATGCATCTTTTGCAACAAAGGAAATAAAATTGTGAGAAGGGAACATGGAAGTCTAGGGATTTACAAGGCTTATGACCTGTCATTGGCTGGTTTCTGGCGTTGCTTAGTAGGTGAAAAACTTTGCCAGATGAATCTCATCGCTTCAATAAAAGTTTCAGCTCTTTCAGTTCGCAAAAGTCAACAGATGGAAGAAAATATAAAGAAAGGCAGAACGGTGAATGTTACGCAGTATGTAAAGTGGGCATTTAAACTAGTCAATGACAGGTTTTAAGCTCCGGAAATGCCTTGACTTTTATTTTTTCTTCTTACAAATGTTTTTCCTTTCTGTTGCAATTTTTTTTTTTTTTTTTTAATTTTTAAATTTATATTTTTTGTTTTTTACAATGAACATAATAATAAAACAGGGTATTAAAAAAATAAAGCATAATTACATATCAATGAAATACATATTAATAGAAAAATAGTAAACGAAAAATCCCACAAAGGCATGGCCTGTTCGTGATCTTGATTTTCCCTAGGGATTGAAATCTAGGCTTATCTACAAACATTTGGACATACTCAAAACATCGTGGATTAAACATATATAAAAATTAAAAATTAGATGCTTTCCCTAGTTTGTAGTACGAGTATTAGAATCCTTTTTTATGGTTAGAATTCGATGTTTCTTTTAATATTGTTGAGAGCCCTGTTTGAGATACAGACCTGCGACAAAGGAAGGCGCAAAAGTGGTCCTTTGGGGCCCTTCAAGAAAAGTAACTCCGTGAAGTTGAGTTGGAGATTTCTTCAGAAACGCACCTGGAATATTACACCTGTATTTTGTGGTTTGCCAATCGGGGAGAACCGAAGAAAACCGAAATAGTTTCCTATTCTGTGTGCCTATATTTCCGGACGACTTTGTCTAACGACGTGTTATGATTCCAGAAAAAGGGAAATCGGAGAATATTTTGATTAAATTACGGAGAAATGTAGTCAATGTTAAAAATCTCATGTCTACAAAAACGCAGAAATACCATTAAATCCATAGTTGGCTGGGGGGGGGGTTGTGCGGCATAATTTCACAGAAATTATTATTGAGAATAATATTCGGGTGCTTTCCAACAAAACTGCGTGATTGTTTGTTTGTATTTATTGATTGTGTTTCGTATTTGCACCACAAAAGGCCCAATTATCACATTTATAAAGATTTAGGATCTTTATACGCACAACAATCAACGTTTAGAAGAAATGCTCATATTTAAATACAGGCTAAATGGTGAATGTACACCAGCTAATGATAGTGTGGTGCCTCAGAAGTAGGTACCGCCAACCGCCAACCGCCAACCGCCAACCGCCAACCGCCAACCGCCAACCGCCAACCGTCGAGCGTAGACAACAAACACGACAGGAGATCAGAGACGTAAGTAAGCATATAAAAGCACCGACGCACTGATCGCTCTTCTTTCTCTACCTCTGCAGCCATCCAAGATCTACGTCTTCCGAAATTAGTCATTGTCAACCGCGTAGTAGAAATATTTATATAATCTTAACTTCGGTGTTCAATTTTATTAGTAAAATATTCAATAACATATCTCGTTCATTTTATTGAATTTTTATTTTTGCTTTTATTAATAGTTTTCAAAACTCATGTAAGTACCGACTTTCTTTTATTTTTGAAGTTTGAAGCAACCTTTTGAAGAGCAAAGTGAGGCTCACGCGTGAGATGTTGGATGTAGGACTGCAGACGACTTCCTACATCACACTTTAGCTTGCAGTGCAGGAATAAAAACATCTCCGCGTAGCTTATACACGCTGGTCAACCTGCTTCCGCAGACAATAGTAGAATCGACGATTGGTGATCAACACAACTGGTGACCCCGACAATAGGCCCCTCCCCAATAGCTTCGAGTCGATAATTTCTGCTCCGTGTTTCAGGCGGATTTCTTCGCGTTTAGAGAAGCCCTGATCTACGTTTTGGAGAAACCACCGAATAGGTGGAAACAATCAACAATCTTGACAGACTACAAATCTGGCGTTCATGCAATGGACGGACCGAAATTCGGCTAACCCACTGTAATGGGCATGAAGGCAGATATCCAAAAGCTACGATGCAGACATCAGAACGTGTACATCGGCTGGATAAGGGACACTGCGGAATCCTTGGCAACGAAAAGGCGGACAAAAAGGCTCGGGAGGCTACTCTCAAGAAGACGTCCCCCGATTTTGCCAATTTCCCGTTCAGCTTTGCCAAAAAAGAAAATGAGAAGTGGGACTCTTTAACTCTGTTTTCCCTACCATTTACCATGTCTTTGATTTCAGGAGAATACAGAAAGCTGGTTTTGAGCTAACACAAATCCTCACGGGTCACGGTGGGTTCATGATCTACCTGCATCGCTTCGAGATCTCCGAGATCGATAGCTGCCCATGTGATGATGAAACACCTCAAGATGTTCCTCGCTATTTGATGCATTGCCTCTTTTTCAGCTTTCAGAGACAACAGCCGGAGGCGCAATGCAGACTTCTGGGCGAAGACCTATGCGACATCGGATCGGTGATACTTCATAAAGAACTCACACGAGAGGTAGTATCCTAACATGGTCAATATAGTTCAGGCAATTGGTAAGATAAACCAAAGTAGGGAACAAAATGCCGAACGCTCTTCAAGTGGAAAGGAAGGCCTTTCGATGACTGCCAACAAGCCGACTTCTTCCTAAGAGTTTAAGGTGGTTTCCTATATGAATATTCCCCTCATCCCAAAACTGAAAAAGAAAATAGAAGCTTCTTAAAAGCAGAAAAATTCCTTAATTCTTAAAGAAATATAAACCTTGTACTTGGTACCACAATAAGAAAGGTAAATAATAAATGCAATTCCCATAAAAAAAAAAATTGAAATTGTAGGTTTAGTATTTTTAATTGAATCGGCATTCACTTCGTAACACTTCATTATAAATTATTATGAAAATAAAACTTTGTTATCAGTGTTACACAATTTTATTCTTTTACAAGAACACAACTATAGTTTCGGGAGAGCACTCCTCCCATCGACGGGTGATATAAAACTAATATAATAAACACAGAATATTGTTCACAATGTCATCGAATCTAAACAAAAAATAAACAGAGTAATCAGTGAAACTTAGAGCAGGGGGTTTTTTTCTTATCTAAGGTGTTGGCATATGAATGGATGGTTATCTTAAGTACTGATATGAGAACATGGACAAAACATTAAGTCGAATTTATTTCTTAAAATTTAGCACATAAGTGGAAGTTGCAATAAGTAAGTCTAAGATTTAATGTGTGGGAAGACATCGCTCGGCTAAGAGAGTGTTAACAGACGCGGGTCTAAGAGGGTGAGTGCGGTGAGGGTGGTCGCAAAGGGAACATAGTCAATAAAGGCGAGGGGTGGTTGAATGTGTGATTATTAATTAGATTGTTTTCAGAATTTAAATTTTTGTGAATTTCTATAATTTCTAAATTATTCATATTACTGCCTTTGTTATTTACTTGGTGCAGGAGTTTTAAGGTGTGATTATGAAATGAGTGGTTACTGTCTATTATATGATTCGCGAATTCCGAGAAATTATTATTGGTCAGGCAACGGCGGTGTTCGTTTAGCCTAGTTTTAAGATTTCGCGCTGTTTGTCCAATATAGACTTTTTTGCATTCGCATGATATCTGGTAAATGCCACTCTTGTTTAGCAGCTCTGTTTTTGACTTAGAATTAAATAGTGATTTGGCAATATTATTATTAGTGTAAAAAGCGGGTTTTATAGCTGTGGGAAAGTGATTACTTATTTTTCTAGACAGAGGTCCAATGTATATGATTCTACGCCAGGTTTGTGGGTTGTTGGATATATCACCACCGCTAGAATATAAAAACGTTTGACTCAATTTGTTATTTTGTTTGCGTTTTAACATTTTATCAATTATATTGGGGTCATACTGATTGTTATGGGCAATAAGTTTAATAATGTTTAGTTCAGTTTGGAAGTTGGAGGGACTCAGTGGGATATTGATCAATCGGTTAAGCATTGAGTGGAAACTGGCCAATTTATGTTGCATAGGGTGTGAAGATGAAGCCGGAATGACCGAGTCTGTGTGAGTAGGTTTTCTGTAAATATTAAATGCAATTTTATTGTTCCAAAATTGTTCCAAAAAAAGAAAACTGTTGACAAAAAACTGCAAAATCTTCAATCAAAACAAAATATTAATAAACCAATTGTGCATCAAAATATTTCAACATATAAATTCAGTGACCGCGTTGTCAATCTAACCGAACATGTTTTTAAAAAGGACGAAATGGATCTCTTAAACAAAGGGGCCAAGTACAACATTAAGCGCAGATATAATAATAATAATTTAATGTACCTTGCTGCGGATGTTGAAAGCGCTCTTACAAAACAAGATCCAGCGTTAAAACATACATGTGCCGGTATAATTAAAAATGAGATCCAACATATTAAACACCATACAACGTACGATGAAACCTCAACATTAAAGAACATAAAAGCCGACCTTAGAACCAATCAGCTCGTTATGACGCGGGCTGATAAAGGAAATACAATAGTCATATTAAAATCTACGGACTACCACGAAAAAATGACAACGTTTTTAAACGACCCTAATTTTAATGTGCTACGTTCCGATCCCACTATCAAATACCAAGATGCAGTGAAACAAGTGATCAAACATTCGGAAATTATATGCGGCAAATTTCCATATAATACATACTTACAGCAGATGAACCCCCAAGCCCCGAAGTTATATGGATCCCCGAAATTACATAAAGCCAATATCCCTATCCGTCCAGTAGTATCATATTTCAGTGCACCCAGTTACAAATTATGCAAAAGACTCAATGATGTAATAATAGCGTATAGACTTTTTAAACCATCGTATACCATAAAAAACAGTGTTGAACTGACGGAGAGACTAAGCAATATAATCCTACCTAACAACGTGAAACTCGTGTCTTTCGATGTCGTGAATTTATTTACTAATGTCCCTACTAAAGACTGTAAGAATATTTTTAAGAATTTAATCGACAAAACAGAAATCAGTGAGAATGTGAAAAAAGAAATGACCGCAATTCTTAACACATGCCTTCAGCAAAATTACTTTCAATATAATAACTCGTCCTACGAAAGTAAGGATGGTCTTCCGATGGGATCTCCACTCTCCCCTATTTTAGCTGATATCTTTTTAGATAAATTAGAAACCGATTTACTTTCATCCAAACACCCACTAGTCAATAATGTACTCCATTGGTTCCGTTTTGTGGACGACATCTGCTGTTTTTATCAAGGGTCATCCCGACAACTAGATTCCTTCCTTAACCACATTAACCTCCTACATCACAATATAAAATTCACCCTGGAATCCAATGATGATAATTCCCTAAACTTCCTAGACTTAACCTTAAAAATCGAGAACAATAAAATTGCATTTAATATTTACAGAAAACCTACTCACACAGACTCGGTCATTCCGGCTTCATCTTCACACCCTATGCAACATAAATTGGCCAGTTTCCACTCAATGCTTAACCGATTGATCAATATCCCACTGAGTCCCTCCAACTTCCAAACTGAACTAAACATTATTAAACTTATTGCCCATAACAATCAGTATGACCCCAATATAATTGATAAAATGTTAAAACGCAAACAAAATAACAAATTGAGTCAAACGTTTTTATATTCTAGCGGTGGTGATATATCCAACAACCCACAAACCTGGCGTAGAATCATATACATTGGACCTCTGTCTAGAAAAATAAGTAATCACTTTCCCACAGCTATAAAACCCGCTTTTTACACTAATAATAATATTGCCAAATCACTATTTAATTCTAAGTCAAAAACAGAGCTGCTAAACAAGAGTGGCATTTACCAGATATCATGCGAATGCAAAAAAGTCTATATTGGACAAACAGCGCGAAATCTTAAAACTAGGCTAAACGAACACCGCCGTTGCCTGACCAATAATAATTTCTCGGAATTCGCGAATCATATAATAGACAGTAACCACTCATTTCATAATCACACCTTAAAACTCCTGCACCAAGTAAATAACAAAGGCAGTAATATGAATAATTTAGAAATTATAGAAATTCACAAAAATTTAAATTCTGAAAACAATCTAATTAATAATCACACATTCAACCACCCCTCGCCTTTATTGACTATGTTCCCTTTGCGACCACCCTCACCGCACTCACCCTCTTAGACCCGCGTCTGTTAACACTCTCTTAGCCGAGCGATGTCTTCCCACACATTAAATCTTAGACTTGCTTATTGCAACTTCCACTTATGTGCTAAATTTTAAGAAATAAATTCGACTTAATGTTTTGTCCATGTTTTCATATCTGTACTTAAGATAACCATCCATTCATATGCCAACACCTTAGATAAGAATAAAAACCCCCTGCTCTAAGTTTCACTGATTAATCTGTTTATTTTTTGTTTAGATTCGATGACATTGTGAACAATATTCTGTGTTTATTATATTAGTTTTATATCACCCGTCGATGGGAGGAGTGATCTCCCGAAACTATAGTTGTGTTCTTGTAAAAGAATAAAATTGTGTAACACTGATAACAAAGTTTTATTTTCATAATAATTTATAATTTTAAGTCGAGATTTATTCATATCATATAATGATGATTTGAATCCATGGCTTTTCTGTTTGTAACATCGTCCATTTAAAGAATTTATATTGTTTTAATATTACTATAAAAGAAGAGTTTAAAATATTTAAAGAAAAAAAAAGCATTGACAAACATAAGGGACATCAAGATAAGATCTGGACTTTATATTTAGTGCTCGTTTAAATCGCTGTAAACTTTAACCAAAAAACTCCAGATCTTGTGTTAAGTTTTTAAAAAAAATAAATATGTTTGCTGTTTACATTTTTTTGTTTTTTTTTACAATTTACATAAAAGTTAAAACGGAGTTTTAAAAATATTAAAGATAATTACAAAATAAAATACATATTACCAGTAAAAATAGTAAACAAAAAATCCCACAAAGACATGGCCTGTTCGTGGGTATACAAAAAATGTTTATGAATGTTTAAATAGGCAGTTATAATATTTTTGTGTTACATAAGAAAGAGAAAAGAAAATATTATGTAAAAGATTGTAAGGTATTTTTTGTTTTAGTAATGAAAATTAAAAAAGGAAATGAATAATATTTTTAAAAAACATATTTTTTTTCCTATTCTTAAGGGGCAACAAATTATATCATAGAAAAAAATAGTTATTTCATTTAGTTTGAATCCAGGATAGTGCGTGTTTTTTTTAAAAGAAGGAAAATTTTGAATGTTTGGGATCAATGAAATATAATCAGTAAAAAAGGAAATACAGTTTTTTGGGCCTATAAAATATGCATGTCTCTGTGCTAGCCTCGTTTTACAATGTGGTATTTCTAACACACGATTCCTTCTTTGACTTGATCTATTTGAATTACTTGTAAATAAATTTTGGTTATAAAATTTAAACATTAAAAACAATATATTTGTCGTTTACCTAAAAGTTTAGCCTCTTGGAACAATTGGAAAGAGGGAAAAGTGCGTTAAAAGTTATTATGTTACCCCGCTTTATTATGAAACATAATGAAAAATGGAAAATTGGCATTCTGTTACAGATAAACGAGTGATAATGAATAATTTAGAAATAAAAAATATACAAATTCAGACAAAATTAAAATTCATATTTTTTCTTATTTATTATTATTATAAAATCAACAGTTCTACATACATATTTTTAGTAAACAAACAGATATAGTGTATAAACTCAGAACTAATAACAGATTTCCACATAGTATACAAAGTTAGTAAAGAAAATATTTTACATATCAAATAAATACATTTATAAAAAATATTTTTATTTGATCTTAAAATAGTTAAAAAATTAAAGTATATGAATGTCTTAATATTAACTTGTATCTAATAATCATTAACCTGTCTATTAATTACCAAAATGTGCAAACTATATATTAGGGCGGATCGATTTTGTATGGATAAATAAAACTGAATTTATCAAAATGGCCATATGCGGAAAATATGTTCCATAGTATGGAGAATAAGGAAATAATTAAATTAAATAAAAAAATATGAGTAAGGTTTGCCGCGAGGGAGTTGAACTTTTTTGAAAAAGACATGTTTTGGTGAGATGTATTTAGATGCCAAATGACTGTTTTTCTTCAATTTAAATATGTACCTTCTAATCTTTTGCAGATTATTTTCTTTTCTCTTTTTTATATTACACAAAAATGTTATACCTGTCAATTTATTGTAGGAGCAAAAAATTCATAATTATTTCTTGTATACCCAGGAACAGGCCATGTCTTTGTGGGATTTTTTCGTTTACTATTTTCACCATTAATATATATTTAATTGCTTTTTAATTATTATTTATTTTTGAATACTTTGTTTTACCTCTTATATATATTTAAAAAAAATATAGCAATAAAAAAATGTATAAAAAAAGGGTTGGCAAAACTGCTCCAAACTAAGAATATATTGATCAGCTTTACTTGATCGACCACACTAACACTGTTCCGTGTTATTATCTACTATCGTAATTGGGCTTTTTTCCTGTAGTGGTGAAAATGATTAAATGAATATAATTTTTGCCGATTTTTTTTGTTAAGTTTTTTTGTAACGTAATGTTTTCCGCCTCGTGATTGAAACATAGTTGTGGTCAGCACGTTTGTCTACAATGCAAGAGGTCTCGAGTTCGATTAAAGTCATAGTTTATATGAAATATTGATTAAAAAGGTGTTCTTACACTAAAATCTTTCATAGTATCTGGGCTTGTATCTGAAGCAGTAGAATGATCATGACCTTCATGTTATAAAAAATATCAGAATACACTCCGTTTTGTGTACCAATGATAGTGATGATGATTTTTCATTTATTTTGATAAATTGTAATTTAATCAAACACATTCTGATTTGACATTTGTAAAGTCGGCACTCTGAATCAGACATTTATTTCCAGCTATCGCTCATTAGATTTATTTATTGCTTAGTTTTTATTTTAAATAGCTTAAAAATGAATAAAAGCATTAAAGAAAGGGAATTAAAAAAAACGAAACACTTACAAGATAAAAATATGTTGCAATCAGTGAAACTTGTATACAAAAACACTAGTTTCAAGTTTTTAATACAGAAATTTCATAAATTTTCAAGTAATTTTAATTGTGAATTGGACAAATGAATATTTTCCAAATTATACTACATAAATAAGGGAATTAATCGTTGCTTGATGTGCATTTAAATGCATGTGCGTATTCGAAACTTTCCTTTTTTATTTATTCATGCAAATACGTATATATTACAAAAAAATAATAATAACGTATCCCAAACTCCATGAGACCAAGAGCCCTGTGTTGAGTTGGGATACGACAAAACTAAACATGCAATAAGTTTCTGATCATCTATAGCCTAAATATCAACTATTGCGGTTTTCAAATAAGGCCACAATTCCTTTATTTTTTGGTGAATTGTAGTTGAAATTAAGCAAATTTACAAAAAAATACTTCGTGTCTATAACCACAAAATGATAGATAATAGATCCGAGTGAATTTGCACAAAGCACGACAACTATTATCACTAGCGAAATAAGTATAAAAGTCAAATATTTTTTCTGAATAAGTAGTATCAAATCGGTGTTCTTGTATCATTTTTAATAATTAATTACTAATCTAAAAGAAATGGATTCCGATACGGAATGCTCTTACTCTAACAAAGGGATATTACAACTAATGTTTGAACGGCCGACAGAGCCAATGATCACACCGAGAGGTGATGATGCAAGGGCGATATTCGACGTTCCTGATTTGTACTTGGAGGATCGGATCCGAGGGATTCGCGAAGACATTGCGAAGAGATTCGACAATAAAAACAGAGAAAAAATTCCGATTAAGAACATCAGTCTTCCTGATATTTCTATTCCCCAAAAGTTGGGTTTGAAGGCTCCATTCAGTTTGTTTAATGCTAAGCATATTGAAATGGCCGAGAAACTAATCAAAATATTTATGGACCAAAAAGATGTTTCTGATTTGATATGTGTGGCAGCCTACTGTCACGACAGAGTCAATCCTTACTTGTTCAACTATGCGCTATCTGTTGCCATTCTCCATAGAAAGGATACCCGAGATGTGACAATTCCTAATTTTCTTCAAGTCTTCCCTGGAAAATTTGTTGATTAATTCAATATTTGGTGCTGCGCGTGCGGAGGCAGCAGTTATTCCTGTTCCTGTTCGTGAACCGATTGTTCTTCCCAGAGAATATACTGCTAATTCCAAAGAACCTGAACAGAAAGTCGCTTACTTCCGAGAAGACATTGGTATAAATCTTCATCATTGGCATTGGCATTTGGTGTATCCGGGAGGTGCGGAAAATCGTACCCTTGTTGCCAAAGATAGACGAGGAGAACTGTTCTATTACATGCACCAACAAATAATCGCAAGATACAATGCCGAACGTTTTGCTAACGATCTTCCCCGTGTCGTCAGTTTTGATAACTTGAGAGTGGCTATTAAGGAAGGATACTTTCCTAAATTGAATGTTTTGGTATCTAGTCAGAATTGGCCGGGTAGACAAATGAATACAGCTCCGAGTGATGTTAACCGTGAACTTGTTGTTACAATTTCAAGCCTAGAGACGTGGGCAAAGAATATAAAAGATGCTATTGTAAAGGGCTCTGTTGTAAATGCAGCTGGAACTGCAATACCGTTGATCGAAACAACTGGTATTGATATTCTCGGTGATATAGTGGAGGCGTCAATGTTATCACCGAACCAAACTCTTTATGGAACTCTTCACAATTTGGGACACATGGTGATTGCAAGTTGCCATGATCCTGATGGTAGATACTTAGAACCATTTGGAGTGATGTCGGATACATCAACCGCTATGAGAGATCCAATTTTCTATCGTTGGCATAATTACATCAATGATATATTTGTGTCTCACAAAGACAAACAGCCAAAATATACTGTGCCGCAATTGGAGTTTACTAATGTCAGTGTAACAAGTGTACAAGTCACAATACCTAACAAGGCTGCTAATACTCTTATTACTCACTTGCAACAAAGTGACGTTGATCTTTCTCGTGGGTTGGACTTTACTCCTCGCAGTGCTGTGTTAGTTCGATTTACTCACCTGCAACACGAGGCATTTAATATTGTTGCCGTGGTTAGAAATGCTTCGACAACCCAATTGGTTGGATACGCGAGAGTTTTTATCGCTCCTAAATTTAAGGAGGGTGGAGTAACTATGCCTTTTAACGAACAAAGAAAATTCATGATCGAAATCGACAAGTTTAGAGTGACACTTGTACCAGGAAACAATACCATTAGGAAAAGCTCAAATGATTCTTCTGTAACAATTCCATTCGAGAGGACTTTCCGCAGTGTAGATGCAAACCGTCCAGCCGACGACGACCCGGCAGTTTACGGATTTAACTTCTGCGGCTGCGGTTGGCCCCAACACATGTTGATACCTAAGGGAACCGCTGCTGGGATGAAGTTCGACCTGTTCTTTATGGTTTCGAACTACGAAAATGACAAAATTGTGCAGGACGTTACTGGAATATGTAATGACGCTGACAGTTACTGCGGTATTCAGGATAAGAAGTATCCCGATAAAAAGTCTATGGGCTATCCATTCGACCGCGTTGGAAGAGATGGAGTTGATACTCTCGCAAAGTTCCTTACTCCGAACATGAAGACCCAAGAGATCACCATCAAGTTCGAGGATCGCGTGGTTATTAGGGCTGCTGATCCTGTTCCAACTGTTGTTCCCGCTGCACCTTCTACAACTGCTCCCTAATTCTGGATAATATGAATATTGATTTTTGCCTCGTTTTATATACATGATTGGATTTGAATAATGTACTAATTATAATTCTTAATAAATAACTTCTGCTTTATAATAATTATGTTCGTTTAAATTTTTATTTTCATTTTGATGGATTGCAAAAATAGTAAAACTTCTAAAAAATGAAATCAAAAAGAGACAGCCCGTCTCGTTATATTGTAGTTGAATTATATGTCTATCAAAATTTAAGTTGCGGGTTCGATTCCTGGCAGGGTCAATCTAAAATATTCGTTTTATATACTGTTTAAGACTACAATACTTCACAGTCCCTGGACTGGCCTAAGATCGGGCATCTCAGTTTCAGTGCTGCAGCGCAGCGTTTATTTAATAATTTAAAATACATATAACTATCTGTTACCTTCTTAATCTAAAGAATTTTCGGTGGAACACATTTTTTTATGACAGGTTTGTTTTACTTTTATTGTATTTATATTATACACATTTATTCTTTAACTGGCACTATAAAGTATCCAGAAAAAATCCCTTCCGAAAGAAAATAGGGCTTGTCTGAAGGTTAGTCTAAAAGTCAATAAGATATTGTTTTTAATTGAATATTACAACCAGAATTATCTCCTTTTTTCAAAAAAAGAGAATACAATCCTATGAAAAAATGTTTCAACTATAGTATTTCAATTTTTTTTTTGAAAGTTTTACCGAAGGCAAAATTTTAAGTAGAAATAAAGGAAAATGTCACAAAAATGTATGTAATTTAAAATGCTTGTATTGTTTTTCAGAAACAAAAAAATTAAAATTTGGTCGTAGCCACTTTTATGTCAAATGTATTATCTTCAAACTATTACGACAAATTTTTGTTCAATCCTTAGTCTTTATTGAAATCCCAAATACGAGTATCTAAGTTGAGTCTAAATTTAAAATGGCGTAATCTGCCGGTCTAAAAATAATTATATTTTAGTTAAATAAAACTTTATAGTATATTTTTTAACAGAAACACCTTTGAAAAATATTGTTTTTATCTGATTTTTGTTTTTTTATTTGTTTATTATTGCGCGATTAAAAAAAAACATTCGTTTTAAAATGGCAAAATCATATGATTTCCTAATTTTGCGTTCGTTTTACCCGACTACAGTCTTAGAGAACAACCTTGGAATATCACAATATATATGACACATTTGGAATATCCTAAATAAAAGCAAATAAAAATACAAAAAATAAAAAAATAAAATAATAATAATGTTCGCTCTCCGAAGTAATTTGTTATTCGGGGAACAATCAGGGAGCCCTTAGTTTTTAATCTTGTGTTGTGAGTGTGGAAACTCTTTTTTTATTTTCCGGATCAACAAAGTGATCTATAGTCAATTTGCAGTCACAAAGTTGTTTTACCGGCAGGACATTCATATTACACGCGATCGAGATGCGCTGCATTTGGTGTTTTAATTCGCATTAATTACATCCCTAGTTTAAGCCGCCCTTTAAATATTTTTTAATATATTATTTTTGCACCACAACACGCTAGAACACCTTGGCTTAAGAAAAAACACACGATTTTTTTGTGTTCTCACCGGGAATCGAATCCGGAACCTTCCGTGCGTGAGTCAAGCGTCTTGACCGGAGGCCACCTTATTATCGTTGGGTAGATGGCGTCTCTTTCTTGTGTTAAATGACACGTATACATAATAACTTTGATAAATTAGTGATAATCAACTTATTAGAAACAAACCCATGATGCTGATATAAGTCCTAGAGGTTTGAAACGGTTAAAAATTCATTTGTATATCGGGGATTCAAATATTTTTCCAAAATAAGAGATTTTACTTATTAGTCGATAGTTTTTACTTACGATTAGTCACCTGATATAATAGAAACTTCCCAATAGCTCAATTGTCCCCAATATGAACTACTTTCTAAAGAAAAATGAAATTTTTAATTAAAATAGTTACATATTTCGAAATGTACAGATAGGAAAACTATTACAATAATTTTGCACACTCTTGTAAATCAATAATGAAACCGTTTTTAAAAAAATTTATGCAAATATTTTTTTATACTAGTGCGTTGGTTTTTTCATCATCATCATCATTCCCTTTTCGCACTTCATGGTGCATAGGGCACTGCATTGGTACACCAATCGCAGCGTATACTGATCATTCTTGTCAAATGAATGTAAGATGGCCAGTCTTACGTTTCAGGAACCAGTCCAGGGACTTCGAAAAATTCCAGTGTGAAAAAAACTTACCCACCACATACCGCACATCGCATCTAAGGACATAAGTCTCCTTGGCGATGTCCACATACGCGAAAAAGTTGCTCGTTGCCGAACGAGAAAAGCTTCCCAAAGGAGTTCTCTGTAATCTGGTAGCCTTAGAGTCTTTGTGCTGAAAGAAAGTAATCCAGAAGTACATAATATGCACTTCATTGGATTGAAAAAAGAGGAAAGTAAACTTTTCGCTGACTAGGATTAAATTGATTGAACATGATTAATTCGACGAAATGATTTTAAATCTTTTTGAAAGCCTTGAAATTCTTTTTGGAAGCTACCAGATCTGTATATTTGACAGTATCTATAATAACAAGGCCACGGATAGTAGCGAGAATCTCCATTTGGTAATTATAGAGAGAAGGAAAGAGACAAAACTACATGATGTGTTTAGAAGACTGATTAGGATATCCGTGGCAGCACGGAGGAGAATAAAAAATATAGAAAAAATATCATTTGTCATTAAATTTACCATGACCTCATAAAAACAGCAAAGTCGTGATCGGGGATAATTCAAGAAGAATTTAAGCACTGACGAATTGGAGAAAAACATGAAAGGTAACCCTCACTGAAGGGGAAGATTCCCACCGCGATTGCCAAGCATCAGAATGAGCATTCAAATTTGTTTTTTTTATTCGATTTAATTATATCGAGTGTTAAAACACTATTTTAATAAATATTTCATATCAACCATGTCAGGAATCGAATCCGAGACCTCTGCATGGTATGCAAATGCGCTGAGCATCACACCACGAGGCCGGCCGTTGGTTTTTTTAGGTTATAACTATCTAAAACAAGTACTATTCTGAAACTGGCGCAACTTAAGAAGTACTAGCTCCAAAAAGTGTTACAATTTTCTTGTGGTTGCCTATTTTTAACCGCAAAATAGATGATTACTATTAATGTTGTTTTAAATATAAAAATAGACAATTTTGCACGAAGCACTACATGTCTATTTTGGAGTATAAATTAATGGTTCATTAGAAAAATCAAACATACGTCTCTCAGTTGAGTTTTTTTACATCCAACACAAGCGCAAAGTTAAGATGTCTTATTCAACAAAGGCGATTTTGCAGCTTTTGTTCGAGCGGCCAACAGAGCCGATCATTACGCCGAGAGGCAATGATGCGAAGGCTATATTCGAGGTTCCTGACTCATACTTGCAAGATCGGATCCGAATGATCCGCGACGACATTAAGAAAAGATTCGACAATTCAACTAGAAAACCTATTCCGATTAAAAACATCAGTCTTCCTGACATTTCTATTCCACTAAAGTTGGGTTTAAAATCTGCATTCAGTCTCTTCCGCAAAGATCATATTAAGTTTGCTGAAAAGCTTATTGAAATATTTATGGAACCAAAAAATGTTTCAGATTTAATATCTGTTGCAGCCTACTGTCATGACCGGATCAACCCTTACCTGTTTAACTATGCACTGTCTGTTGCTTTACTGCACAGAACAGACACACGTGACGTATTGATTCCTAACTTTCTTCAGTGTTTCCCGGGGAAATTTGTTGAAAATACTACGTTTACTGCCGCACGCCAAGAAGTATCGGTTATCCCCATTGCAGTCCGAGAACCGATCATTCTTGATAAGGAATTTTCTGCCAGTTCCAAGGAACCTGAACAGAAGATAGCGTATTTTCGTGAAGATATTGGTATCAACCTTCACCATTGGCATTGGCATTTGGTTTATCCCGCAGGAGCTAACAATCGTAGTCTCGTTGCCAAGGATAGACGAGGAGAACTATTTTATTACATGCATCAACAAATAGTTACGCGATATAATGTTGAACGTTTTGCAAATGATTTACCCCGCGTAGTAAGTTTTAGCAATTTGCGAGTGGCTATGAAGGAAGGATATTTTCCTAAATTAAGTGTTTTAATTTCAAGTCAGTCATGGCCTGGCAGACAAGCCAACACTCTGCCTAGCAATGTTAACCGTGGCTCTGATCTCGTCGCTAAAATTGACGATCTCGAATTATGGGCAAAGAATATCAAAGAAGCTATTGCAAAAGGAGTTATCGTTAATTCTTCTGGAACCGAGATTCCTTTATCAGAAACTACTGGTATTGATATTCTCGGTGATATAATAGAAGCGTCAATGCTAACACCAAACTCCACTCTTTATGGAGATCTGCATAACCTAGGGCATGTTGTGATTTCTAGTTGTCATGATCCTGATGGTAGGTTTTTGGAACCTTTATCAGTGATGGGAGATACTGCAACTGCTATGCGAGATCCGATATTTTATCGCTGGCACAATTATATTAATGAAATATTTGTGTCTCACAAAAACAAACAACCGAAATATTCCGTTCCCCAATTGGAGTTCACAAATGTTAGTGTGACAAGTGTACAAGTAACAATACCTAACAGGCCCGCTAATACTCTTGTTACTCACTGGCAACAAAGTGATGTAGATCTGTCACGTGGACTAGATTTCTCTCCTCGAAGTGCAGTATTGGTACGATTTACTCATTTGCAACAAGAGGCGTTTAACATAATTGCCGTTGTCAAAAACGCTTCAAAGGCACAATTGGTCGGTTACGCCCGTGTGTTTATAGCTCCTAAGTTTAAAGAGGGAGGAGTAGCGATGAATTTCAATGAACAAAGATTATTCATGATTGAAATTGATAAATTCAGGATAACTCTCAAACCAGGAGATAATAATATAAGACGAAACTGCAATGATTCTTCGGTAACAATTCCATTCGAGAGGACTTTCCGCAGTGTAGATGCAAACCGTCCAGCTGACACTGATCCGGCAATTTACGGATTTAACTTCTGCGGTTGCGGTTGGCCTCAACACATGTTGATACCAAGAGGAACTACTGCTGGGATGAAGTTCGACCTGTTTCTTATGGTTTCAAACTACGAAAATGACAAAATTGTGCAGGACATTTCTGGAATATGTAACGACGCTGATAGTTACTGCGGCATTCAGGATAAGAAGTACCCCGATAAGAAATCTATGGGCTATCCATTCGACCGCGTGGGAAGGGATGGAGTTGATACTCTCGCGAACTTCCTTACTCCGAACATGAAGACCCAAGAGATCATCATCAAGCACGAGGATCGCGTAGTTATCAGAAAGGCCGAGCCTGCTGTTTCGGTTGTTCCTGTTGTAAAACCTACTACATCAACTCCTTAATGACTCATTATGAAACGTGAATACTCTACGGTATAGAATTTAGATTGGATTTCAGAGCGAATCAAACGTTATTTTGTGAACGACGTGCAACGTTAGAGATGAATTAACTGTTTTTTTCCACATATATTCATGGAAAAATGTTTTTTTTGTTATAGTAATAAAATAGTCATTTTTTTTTAATTTCAAGGATTTCTTTTATTTCTTAAGACCAATTAGAAAAGTTTCAATTCCTTGTACCACGAGTTTCGAGACTCTGTAATTCTCCATATTGGTAAAAAAATATCTCTTGTTTCGTATGTATGACATTGTTAGTTAAATTTGATAAAATTTATATTTTATTTACCCCCTTTATTCATTTTTAAAAAAAAATTGCCCCATTACATTTTATTTGCTACTTTACTATGATAAGGCCATATATTTGCAGTATTTCTTCATTAGAATGTATATATTTTTTTAGTAAAATTCACATCACCTTATTTTAAAGAATTTGTAAGTTTTTTATTATTACATAAAAATATTATAGAAGAACAGTCATTTACATGTGGATTTATGGTTGTTTAATAGAAAAGAACATTAATTTTTATAAACATAATAATTCTTAATCTTCCCTTAATTTTGAATTTTTTTTTTACTGATTATATTTCATAGATCCGAAGCATTCAAAATTTGCCTTCTTTTAAAAAACAACACTATCCTGGATTCAAACCAAAGATATGAACGTTAAATGTTTTTTTATATTTTTTATTTCCTTTTTTAATTACTATAAAATAAAAAAGTATCTTTCGATCTTTCACAGAATATTTTCTTTTCTCTTTCTTATATAACACAAAAATATTACACTCGTCTATTTAATATAGGACCAAAAATTCATAATCTTTTTTGTATAGGTACCCACGAACCGGCCATGCCTTTGTGGGATTTTCTTGTTTACTATTTTTACTATCAATCACTGGCGGCTCCTGACCGAAAACATTGGCAGTGCATTTTTTTACATGTTGTCAACTTGTATATTATTAATCTCAATAATATTATAATAATATGATAGGTCTAACGTGATAAACGAGCAGTAGTATGACAGCCCGCGCATCGGAACTAGAAACGCTAAATGCGCCCAACATAATACGCACGTTATAGTTAACTAAATTTGTACTAATACCATGTCATTACGCATGTTCAAAGTGACATTTCAAACGAACTTCAAATCTGCGCATGCGTCGGCAATGCCCGGAATATGTATATTATCTTCTCTCTCTAACGCACAATTCATCGGTATGAAGCATTGTCTGTCTCGCTCGAATGACGATTTTAGGAGATATAATATAGTTCTTTCAAATTCAGAGTAAAAACAAAATATGCACTGGGACGATTGCGCATGCGTAGACAAAATGAAAAAATCGTCCGCTAGAGTCGATTTCGCTAGATCTTTTGGCGCTAGTATTGAATATTATGGTGTTTACGTGTATAATATTGCAACGAATCCCTGTTTCTTTCTACCTACTTATAACATATTTTTACTTTCAACAAAAAAACTAATTTATTTACACAAATTTTTACTTGGAAGTGCACTGCACTTATGCACATACTAAGAAACCGCCTCTGCATCAATATGTATTTCATTCGTAATTATTTCATTGAAATGTTATTATCCTTTGTTTTTTGAATACTTTGTTTGACTTTTTATGTTTATTTATATTGTTATATTATATTTGTTTATTTAATTTAATAAATAAATAAAATAAAATATTTTAAAATTTATTTTTATCTATGTACAAATGTAAACTTCGTGAAACTTTTTAACTGAATTTATAGCCAGATAATCAATATAAATATTGTATTCTTGAGCTTATGTTTTTCTTCCAATATTCATGAATTTAATTTTAATTTATTCACTTCTTCTTAATTATAATTTAAATGTGAAAAAGAGGATTATCTGCTAAAAGCTGAATTCTGCAATGTTTTAGAGATGTCATTTATCTACAAATGATAAACAATATAGATCCCAGCACTGAGCCTTGGGGTACTCCTAAATTATGTTCTATTGGATCCGAAATAATATTACTAACTCGTTATTTGAAATATGTTATTTAAGTAGCTTTTAAACCAAAGTAACGAATTTCATCTTATTCCAGTGAATTAAAATTTATCTAATATTCTTGTTCCATCGAAATGATTTTTTCATTGTCTAAAATGTTTTTTTAAAATCTAAAAAATCCACAAAAAAAATATTCATTTTTGTCATTTTTTTATTTCCAGTCATCTATTACGGTATTAAGAGCTGTTTCACATGAATTATCGTTTTTGAATCCAGATTGTTCTTCTATAATTATTTTAATTTTGTCAAGACATACAACAAGTTTATTGTTTGTAATAAATCTCACTAGTTGTTGATATTTTGGACTCGTTTTGAGAGGTTAGAATTCTTTTCCTTTTTTATTATTCCTGATTTTTGGTATTTAACAATTTTGGTTAATAATAAACTATTAATAATAACTAATTATAACTATTGTGGCTTTCTATAACCGCGGAACTCTTCTGTTTTTAAAGATTGATTATTTGCACTAAGTATTTACCAAACCTGGCATAGCATCTTTTAGTATTTTAATGGTAATTCCATTAAAGCTGAGTTTCGATTGTATATTTTTAAGAAAAACTTTAAGATTATTATTAGTATTTTTTTTCAGTAAAAATTCTTTATTGTTTTCTCTGGTATGTGTCATTTCTTCATTTATTTTCTCTATACTGTTGTAAGTTTCGTTAATAGTCGACACAAAATATTCATTAAAGGAGTTGGCTTGAGTAGAACTTATGTTGGTTCCCGGAAATTGTAAGCGTCGTTTATACTCGTATTTAAAGGTTATTTTTTATCATTGTTTTAAGTGTCTTCCACATTCTTGTTGGATTTCACCTTTCTTCTTATATTTTGTGAAGAAAATATTGTCTTTTTGTATGTTTAAGTTTTGCTGAATATTTTCTTCTCATAATTTAAAATTGTTACAACTTTTCCTTATAATTTTGAAACATTGCAAAGTGTATCTTTTTTAACAATGTTTGAGTATGTCCAAATGCTTGCAGACTGGCTGGATTTTCTCCCTAGGGAGTTGTTCATATTAAAATTTATTTCAGCAGAGAGGGAAAACGTTTTTGGGAAGGGAATATGGAAGTCTTGGCATTATAAGCCCTGTGAATGTCTAGACTTCCATATTCCCTTCTCAAAAACGTTTTCCCTCTCTGTTGAAATAAATTTTAACATGTATCTTTTTTGTTTCGCAGGTCTCTTACTTCTCTGGAATACCATTTTTTTTTATTTAAAAAAGTTACACATTTATCTGAAATTGTTTTATTAATGGCATTTCTAGTTTCAAAAAAAATCTTTTCTCTTCGTATTGTTAATTGTTAATTGCATTATTTGTTCAAATTGTTTTGTTTAAAGATATTGTATAAATTATTAGCTATCGCATTATTCCATCTTTCTTATTGTTCTTTTTGTTTTTCTGTTTTTTTCTTCTCGATTGTGGTAGTACCGTGTGGTAGTACCTTATGTGTGTCTAATAATTTTACACCCAATTCATAATCATTTGATATAACCAAGTCGATTAGAGTACTTGTCGTTTTTGTTATTCTCGTCCCTTCTTTGAAAAGTTGCGTCATCTCATTTAAATGTATAATATTCACTTTTTTTTTTAATTACAATATTTCAATATATTTTTTTATTATTTGTTTATTTTTCCATACATATATTATTTAGATAGAAATATAACAACAAAAATACACTTTAAACAAACAAATCTTAAAATAAGCCATAACATAAATTGGAAAAAAATGCCTACAAAAAATTCAGCGTCTAAGCGTGGGCCAATCCTTTTTTAATAATTAAAAAGTTTATATTATATAAATACGGTATGATATGAAAACGAAAAGAAAAGAAAAATAAAAGAAAATTAACATATGCTGAATTTACGAAAACATGATTTTTATGCAGTATGCATTTATTCTTAATTTTAATTCTTTTTTTTAAAGAATGTGCTTGTCTGTTCCTTCCGTGCTTATCCAAGACCTCAAACCTACTTAAACTGTACTTGTTATTTAATGTTTTGTAGTTCCTCAGTTAGAAGATTAAAAGATTTTTGACCAACATGTGAGGAGCGTGCCTCTATGCGAACTTAGTTCTGCATCCTGGAACTGACAGTAAACTATCGGATCTATTACTAATACGATTTAAATTATTACTAAACAATTCCATATTTAAGTAAACATATTTCAGGCAGTGAAATAAATTTGATGTTCTAAAACTAAGGAGTCCACTCTCATCGTATAATTTATTACTTGGAAATTGTCTATGTTTTTTGTAAATTAAATTAATTATATTTTTCTGTGCAATTTCTATTGAACGACTATGCGCGTCTAAGACTCCTCCCTACCCTATTTTACCATATGTTATTGATGATTGAATTAAAGCGTAATATGCATTTTTTTTTATTTGGTTAAAATATTTTTCAGTCTTTGGAATACATAAGATAAATATCTGAGTTTATCTGTTAGTTTAGCTATATGTTTTTTCCTATTTTTACCTATAATCTATGTATTTACCCAAATATTTATAGCTTATAATATCAATTAATCGTTTTTTGATGTTGTGTTGCAACATTTTCCAAAATATTTAATAAATTTACTCCGTCTAGCATTTGGAGAGCGATAAAGAATAGTGTATATTGCTAAAAAACATTTTTATTTTAATGGACAGTATCCATACACTTATTTGCGAGGTATCTTTAGTAGATGTATATTTTTAAAAATATTATTTTGATCAACATGATGACTCCTAATGTGTGCTTTTTGAATTGCAACGAACTGTAGTGTCTCCAATTTAATTTTCTTCTCAATCTTCAATGTCTTTAGTGGCACGTATTTGGCTAAGAATTACTAGACTAGCTTTTTGTGCTTTGAACATTAAGGTATAAAATGTCTTCTTTTCCTTGTTTACTTATAAACAAATATTTTTTCTGTTTTCTATTTATAATTTTTACAAGGCAGTGAGGATCAATGTTTGTATATTTTTTATAACATTAAGACGGTTGTTGAATTTGACTTGTTCTTTAGTGATCTTGTAAGTACTAACTTTCTGAGCATCTGTACATTTAAGACATACAGGTTTTTCTGCACTAGAATCTTTCTCTTTGCGATTAAAACCATAACAATTGAAGCACTTCTTGACGGTTAATGCTTCAAAACCATAGAATCTCTCCCATATTTTATAGATTTATACATTTTTATGACTTAAGTTTATATTTTTAATCTGTTTTCAAATAATCATTATGTTTTTCCGAATTTTTCTTGAGGATTCATTAATTTGTTTTTTGTGAATGTCCGTCCATGTACGTATTTTGTTTAGTTATTTTATTCCTCGATTTTATTTTTTTGTGTAGCCTCAACTTTTTTTATACAATATCGTTTCCCAGGATCTTCTGTTCCATAGTTTATATACATTTATTTTCAATTTGATTTTGATCTTGTTTTTCGATTCCGGATATATTTTCCTGCTTTAGATGTTGTCACCCCTGTTATTCCAGTCAATACAGGATCAGTTTTTCACATGTTTGTGATTCCATAAGTTCAAATGTTCAAATATGCAAATGTTTAAATGTTTAAATGTTCTCCATTATTAGTATTGAAATTTGGTGTATCAACTCAATTGATTTATTTTAAAATATTATTCTTTCCTTTGATTTCTGCAATTCGCATTCCAACATGATTGATCCCTTCCATTATTTCCGTACTCTTTATAATCATTCTGTTTGTTTGGTCTATAGTGATTTTCTATAAATTTTCCAGAATACTTTCCTGTAGAAATCGCCTCAATTGATAAATAATTATGCTCCTGTTTGATATTTACTTGCACAGTTTAAATGTTGAACAAATTGCCTATTCACAGGCGTACGTTCAAACCTCATGTTTGTTGGTAAAACAAGTACCTTTTGCAGATTAATTTCATAACACTGTTCAGGATGTCAATATGAAAAAATATTTTTTTGTAAGTTGTAATAAATTATTTGCTGTTCAGATATTTTTGAAAAAATATTTTTACTTACAGTTAGTTGGTAAATAAATAGTAAATATTTATCTTTCAATAATTCATTGAAACATAAATAGTAAATATTTATCTTTCAGTAATTCATTGAAACCTTATTATTTCATAATCATCATCATTCCCTTTCCGCACCTTATGGTGCATAGGGCACTGCATTAGTAAATCAATCGCAGCGTATCTCTATGAAAGTAAGATGATCAGTCTTACGCTTAGGTGCCAGTCCAGGGACTATAAAATATTCTAGTGTAAAAACGCTTTTTTGAATTTATTTTTTATTTTTTTTATTATAGAAGGTAAAAACATGTACAGAATAATATAAAAGGAAAAATAATGAAACCCACTAAACCGCGAAACCGGCTTGTCAGCAGGTTTCTTATTTTTCCTTTACAAAGAGAAACGTTAGAGAAATTATATAAATTTAAAAAGTAATATAAACATTATTAAGAACTAAAATCATATCTAATTTTCACACAAAATTTATTTATAAAAATTAAAATAAATGACATTAAATGATAATCAATATAATGCTCTGTTACACATTAACCATTTAATTATTTTTTTCTTAAAATCTTTGTCAACATTTTCTTTTAAAATCATCTTAGGAATCTTATTAAAATTATTTAATTTATTATAAAATTATTATATAATTGTTAATTATTTTAGTAATTGTATAAATAAGTGTTCTTTGGCCATACTTGTTTACAAACCTCGGTACTGACAAGCTTTCGCGTTGTGCTAGCCTTGTATTATGTGAATGTAAATGTTACTATCAAATCGGTATCTAGTAACAAATGACTTTTCAATCGTTTATCAAATGAAAGTTATGGCGATATAAAACTGTTTGAGCCATAGAATAGCATTTACGGACGGGCACCCTTGCTTTTTAAAAAGTTCGGATACCTCTTCTTTATCAAGTCTAGGTGATGTGTTAATGAATATTTCATGTACACTATGTCGGAAATCAAACCCGACACCTATTGCGTAGAAGGCAAATGCGCTGACCACTACACCACGAGGCCGACAAACCTTATTTTAACATAAGGTATACTTTTTATTTGAATTGTGCACTTATTTCTCAGAACTTTGGTTTTACTTCGGAGTAGATTTTAAATAAACTATTTTTATTTATATCACTACAGAGATGGGTAGAATTTTTGTTTCAAGATTATGGATATTCGAGGGTTTACAGGGCTTATGACTTGTCATAGGTTGGGTTCAAGTGGCCACTTTTATGTAGGTACTACAACATTCCCCATTCCGCTTATTAGCGAATATCCATATCGGTGACATTTCGCTAGCGCGTTTGGAGCGCCATCTATGTATTTGATATTGAGGTTAAGTATTAAAGCAAATTACTTTATTTATAATAAATAAACTACTTTTTACAGTTGTATTATATGTTTGTCGGCCTTGTGGTATAATGGTCAGCGCGTTTGCCTACCATGCGAAAGGTCTTGGGTTCGATTTCCGACCTGGTTGATATGAAATATTTATTTAAACGGTGTTTTCACATATTGGAATATCGTGTCGCTGACAGTACAATTTTTTTTCAATTCAAGTATTTGTTATAACCATTTACTGACTTTTCCATGATTACCGGTTTCGCAACTTACCCGTCGCATCGTCAAGTCGCCAATTAAACTCAATATAACACTTACGCCTCTCCTCCCTATTTTATCAACTATTTCTCCCACAACGAAATTTTGTGATTTTTTACCACGTTTTAGTGCTGGATGCTATCTTTTACTGAAAAAAAAATCATGCTGCTCAGCTTAGCCTAAAAGTCGTAACAGAAAATAAATTGTCAGTAGGATCGCAGTGAGTCACATCTTGCTGGAGGGTGTGATTCTACAAAATGCTGTGAACGCCCAGTTGCATTCCACCGGCAACACCATTGACTAGTCCAACTCGTTAGCGTCCACGTCGCGAACCCTGGGCAATGGGATCACACTCATTTTTCAATTCAATTCAATTAATTTATTTCAAATATATCATATACATTTCAAATATATATTCAATACGTTCATATTATAAAAAGAGAAAAAAACATAAAGGAGACTCATGTCAAAGTAGTAGGAAAATCCTGCTCCAGAAAACCCCTTCAGGTACATGGAACAGATCAATATTCAGAACGATCTTGTTCAGCATAGCGGTAGCCCTTCCAACAGGCATGATCATGGGCAGGTTGGTCCTGTTTATCGGAATATGAAACAATATATGCTGACGCTGTCGCAGGTCAGGAACATACAAACCAATGCTCATCATAATCTCAGAATTATCGATCATACCGCGCAACTATCGATAAAAATGTGTAGTCAAATACACATTCCTTCTAGTCTCTAGTAGTTGTTGTCTCTACTGTTGTAGCCATGCATATCCTGGAGAAACTCAGTGCAGTAGAGCCAAGGATAATGCCCTCACTCTCTCATGTAGAGATATCTCAGAAACTTCTTTTGAATTTTCTCTATCGTAAGAGGGCACTTCAGTTCATCAACAGTGTGATCACAGCCGATAACGAGAGGATGAAAGGCAAGTTTCTGGCGTCTCCAAACCAAAACTATCCATTGAAGAGAAGATAACCTGTAAAAATCCACCAGAGAAGGCAACGGGAAACCACTCTGGTCATCTTTTCAGGAATCACTATGGCGAGTACATCCAACAAGCTGTTGTTCTCGTTGCGGAGTAGTGCAGGACCGAGATGCGACCGCCAACGTCGGGCGGACCTGACAACCCACCGCAAGAATAAAGCTGAAAAAAATGTTTCTGTTTTCTGAAAAGAGGTCACAAGACCTCTAAAACTGATCCGGGAGGGGTTTTCAATGTTGAATTTTGTGAAGTAAAAAAGTGAAAATCCTCATAGACGAGACTCATCTGGCTGAATTAATTCTTTCACTTTAATTTTAATTTTTAATTTCACCTAAACAAGTGGAATTATTTTTGTCTGTTTATTGCGTCAAACCCTTTTTTTAAGTCCATAAATGTTGTATTAGTTTTTAACTTATTCGTTTTCACGATTTTTAAGATTTTTTTATCATAAATGAATTTTTAATTATTTTTTACTTTTGCGCAGTATAGTATACTTATCTTCACTGTTTTTCTCTTACGATAAACATATTATCATAATTTCGATGAGTAGATAC